>NC_061100.1:45837993-45951450 GCF_015104395.2 Macrobrachium nipponense
TTGTCCACATCAATTTTAGTTTATGCTGTAGAGAGGGGGCTCTAAATTCGAAACACCCTGTATATATATATATATATATATATATATATATATATATATATATATATATATGAGTGTTGTGTGTGTGTGTGGTGTGTGTGTATATATATATATATATATATATATATATATATATATATATATATATATATATATACTATATATGAGGCTAGGTAATCCGACGGCGTCTCCTTGGTATAAAAGGCAGGATTTATATGTCAGACCAATGGCGGCTCAGTTTCTATGCTATCCATTTAATTAGAGCTTAGGTAAAGACTGAAAAGCAATTCCCATTAATAGGACGATGACGTTCCTCAGAGCGTTGACTTAGAAGCTATACAGAACCCGCTTAATGATCCATCATTTCTGATGGATCTAGGGCTAGTTTTGAAGATACATAGATACATACATACATACACACACACACCACACACATATATATGATATATATATATATATATATATATATATATATATATATATATATATATATACACACACAACAATATGTAAAGGTATATATGACAGAGGAATGAAAGCACATCTGGTGGTATGGAGTTCCTGATGGTAAACGATAATGGAATTTGAAGAAATGTCTCAACGTGAAGAGATTGCCCGAAATATGTGGGTGGCTTCCGCATAAAATGTGTTAATGAACTTTGGAAAAGCTGAACTTTGTGAAAGATATAAGAAACTCGGCCACAAACGTATTATGACGAGCAAGTATGATAGGAAAGGATACATGGAGAATGTGAATGAAAAAAAATGGGCCACTGGAGTGGAAGTAGTTCATGTTCATAGAAGAGTCAGCATTGGGTTATCAAATCAAAACTATACTCTGTTTTTTCCATCTGTCCATCCGCCTGTGGTGGTCGCGCATGGTAACACTTAGTTCCGGGCTTTAAATAGTTACGCTATGTGTAAGTTTTAGGGAAATAAAAGATATCTTGGTGTACATTTGCGACTGAAAAGTGTTTTAATGATTTACTGTATGCGAATGACACCGTTAATATTCGAAATAGGATGTTATTTAAAGACCAGGATGCAGTGTTACCATGCGCAAACACCACATGCGGATGGACAGATGGAAAAAAACAAAGTATAGGCAAGTACAGTTCTGAGTAAAGAACGGTAGGTAGGAGGAGGTGGGGTGGCCGTGGGGCGGGGGCGGGGGCGGTGACAGAGGTGGCTTGTATGAATTAAAGTTATAAGATGACATACTATACTAAGGGAAGTGTATGGTAAGATTCTGATGAAGGAATTGTCCTACATGATAAAGCCACTGAAATAGACGACTACTGTGGACATATAAGTGAGGCATGGATCAAGTATTTACTGTGGAAACTTCTTGTTTGAAAAGTTTGAGAGTCAACAAACAAAACTGTACTTGACGGGTATGTTCTCAGAAAAGTTTATGTACTAAATGATAATGCAGAAAGAGGTCGGGATACTTGGAGTGGAGTGTGAGTCTTTGAGAGCAGTCAAAAGTTTGTATCATGGAAGCAAAGCATTTGCCTGGCAACGTGAAAGAGACCGGCTCAGTACTGAAGCTGGTTTCGAGGTAGAGGTAAATTATAACTCCATATTGTTTGCTATCCTATAGAATGGAGTGACGCGACATTTGAGAGAAAAGGAAGAGGATGTGGATTTCTAAGGAGGGAAAAGAGAAATTACAGAACTTGGTGAAAGTTTGAAAATTTTTATAGCGATAGTAAGTTGAAAGTGTATAAAAATAAGACGTAGAAAGGAGGTAGTTGATTTTTATGAAAACTTTAGAGCAAACATGAATGACGAGAGAAGAGGTGAGTAACAGATTCGGAAGAGAAGATGAGTATCTGTGAAAGTCAGAGTGGAAATGTATGAAGGACTTGCTCAATCACCACTACTTTGTGGAATTTATGAGTGAAAATAAAAGAAAAAGTGTTGAAGTGGTTGCAATTGACTACCCACTTAATACATGAGGAGTAAGAACGGTTGAAATGGTGAGTAATATTCCAATACTCAGAGGTGTTTAAAATGTTTGTGTAGGTATGATGATGAATCACCGTGGTTTTAGGTGGTTTGGTAAAATAGGAAGAATGAAAGCCGATAGGTTTCTGAAAAATGGCATCACTTGCTCTCTATACTCAGGAAATGAAAGTTTGCTGTACTTAGGAGGAAAATATTGACCGAAATATTGAATTTTCTTGGATTTACTCCTAAGTTGTCATTAAAAATCATAAAAAGTGGTAGTCGCTCCAAATAAGTGAGGCGCGTGAATGTGACGTTGCTTTTTGTTTGCCTTAGAGAACGCTTGCCCTGGTTCCTCTTTGTAGGGGCCAGTTTTTTATGGGCCACATCCTTTCTCAACAAACTTCAGAACACTTTAGAATTCCTGTAATAAAATCAATTCAAAATATACTCCGAGTATTGTAAGAACTAAAATAGGGATGGAAATAGTATCTGGAACCACGGTAGTCAGCACGTTGTCATAAATCTACGGTGATCACGTAAAACCTTTAATCGTGTTGCAGCGTTGGCGCTATTGTTACTATATGTCAAGCTGAATTCAACCCTCATTGGAAAGGGAGAATACTGCAACCCTAGGTCCCCGTAGTGGAAGCTTCATTGTACTGCAAAATGAATGTATAAATAAGGAAAAAATATTACAAGAAAAATAGAGAAAATAAGTAAACAAATTATGAAATCACTGAGAATGGCGTATGAATTCTCGAAAAAAAACGCATTTGCAACCACTGTTAACTTCTGAAGTTTCAGCGGTTTCAACTGCTGGACGAGAAATGTCACTCCATCAGTTGGCCCCATCTCGTCATAAACTTCTAGAAAATTGGTCGGTACTAAACCTTACGAGAGAAAAGCAATAACAAATTAAAATTGAGAATGATTCAAATACGGTTCTCGCCCTTTGCCACAGATTCTAAGGTACGTTGCCCCCCTCAAGACCATTTTCTACCACTTTTATAAATTTCAGCTTCTGTCTCAATTAATTTTCGACTTCTAAATTCACAACAGTTATATAGATAATTATGATAAGAAGTAACATGGTTGAACGCCATGTAACAACTGAGAAATAAAGTACAAATGAATTTAACAGTGAAAAATATTCTACTGTTTTTCCGTTTTCTATAAGTTCAAAAGTTCCAGTGAGAGAACCATATGACCACAATCATGAGTTTTGGCATAATTCTAGAAAAAACTATAGATATAAATGTATGTTTCTAAATGAATGCATCAGAACCTGGAAATATGAAATACAAAAAGGCAATTGTAACTTACTCTGTTTCATTTCCACGAAGCTGAGAACAAAGAGAAGAGGCACCATCCAACAGACTGGCGTAAAGTGCCACCTCATCCTGTAGGTGGGTCGCACCAGTTGCCACCCACCACAATTAGTGGAGTCAAAGGCGTCTCTTGATGTCAAAGGTGGCCGGCAGATTAACCGTATGATCTCTAGAGGCGCTCCCGTATTAAAGAGACGCTGGCATGTACCCCTAGCCGCTGCCTTCCGCCGCAGCGTGTAATAGCATATAGAAATCTTGTCGCTCACAAGTGTCATTTACATTCTACTCTGTTCTGCAGTCATTTCTCATAGACGGTTCTTCCGTCCATGGCCGAAAATAAAAAAATACATCTATTCGGTGTGTTGTTCCAGTGTTTCCTTGTATTTTTGGTCAGTTTTGGATCAGCTGAAAGTGACCATCATTAAACTAAAACCAATGGCAACTCCGCACAATAACAACACGCATGTCGTATGTATTATTGTTGATATTTCTGGTATTCTCCGTGACTTGAGTTATGACTCAACCAAGCAGATGTGCCACAAAAATCCAATTGGTTTCCATTCAAAATATTTCCTTTCTTTAACAGAAAGAAAAAACTGACATGATATTGAGAGAAAGAACGAATATTGAAGATGTTTTCACATTGAAAAATTGAAATTGAACTTTAAGACAACATCCAATCTCATTTACAAATCATATTTAGCAATCAAATGCACAAAGAAATAACCTTGATATCTTTTTCATTTTTTGAAGAAAAAAAAATCACTTTAGTAAAGGTTTCATGTGATGTGGATGATATATTTTTTATAGATACTGCCTCTCTTTGTGCTATGAATTGACTTTATGAAAAAATTGCCAGTGACAAAAGAATCATATTATGTCTGAGATAATAATCAAGAAGCCCTATAGACAAACGTGCAACTTACTTGATTCTTGACATGACGGCAAAGACAGCTTTAAAGATGTAAGGACAAATTTATTCTACTTAATGATAATTCGACCCCATTTGAAAGCATAAATTTGCTTAATCACATAGTGCGATTGTTCAAGCGCAGAATGATTTCCATGATGAAAATCATTTTGTAAATACCAAGGCTCTGAAAATATGTTTCCGTATTTAATAGCGGATCAGAAAAATCATGACAACAAAACTTCGGTATATTCAATCTGTCAGTCCTTGTGAGAAAACTTGCCAATATAATGAAAACAATTACTTCTGCCACTTTTGCGGTTCAGTTGTCCTGATATTCGTTGTGGCGTTTTGCCTCCTCGGTGAAATATCACGAGAAACATTACTGAATGACCCGGAGTGCTTTAGACATGTCCCTGTTAATTAGCCACGGAGTATTTTGTTAACTGGTAAATTATAACCATACTGGGGAATAGCTGCTTCTTAACCTGCTTATATATATATATATATATATATATATATATATATATATATATATATATATATAGGTATATATATGTGTATGTATGTATGTACATACATAATATATATATATATATATATAACATATATATATTTATATATATATATTTTATATATATATAAATATATTTATATATATGTATATATGTGTGTGTATAAATATTCTATATATATGCATATTATCTATATACATATACATATACATATGTATCATATTCTTAAGATCTGACAGACAATCCAGCCCTAGTAAGTCAGGTAGATTTGCATGTAAAGCTGTTGGCTTCAGTTCTGCAAAATTGCTATGTAACTTTAGAGTGCCATTGAGACCGTAACTAAAGCAAGAAGGGGAGTTTCCACCCCTGCTTTAAGCAATCTGTAGGATTATAAATTAATATCCTATGTAAGTACAATAGAAATATAAAATAGCTGTTAACGCTAAATTAATGAAGATTCATTTCAGATAACGAGAGCCAACATCCTACTTTCTTCCGAATGAATAATCATAATATACATAGTCAGTTTTATCAATAACATACTGCACATATGAATTCTCTCAGCCTCATAATTAATCACTCTTCTGTCATTCAGTCTACCCGTCATATAAACTTTGTTTGCAAAATACCAGGCGTTTAAGTAGGCCTATGGTGAAATTGAGAACTTTAGCATATGCGAAAAATAGAAAAGAAATGATGTAATGATACAGTACAGAGGAGGCATGTCTTAATCCTCAAGATTCCTCAGGGAGGTTTTCTGTTCGCAGATAGTAGTACATTTTTTGCATGACTTCTAACACTTTGATAGCAAAAAGAAGTTTAATTTCTCTTGCAAAGTATAGGTAATTACTAATGAGCTTTATTATCAGTTCTCAGGAGACGTGGCAGCGAGGAATAAAACCTTTCGCCGTTTCATTATATTGTAGGAAATAATAATAAAAACGCGATTTGATGGCGCGCGCTACGCTGCGGTGGAACCCGGCGCTGCTTGTTATGTCTCCCCTTACCCTCTCAATCCCCTACCTAACCCACCTCCACCCAGGGGCAAACAAACAGGTTGGAGTGGATGTGTCATGTCTCCCCTACCTTCCCGATCACCTACCTACCCCACAAACAAACAAGAAAGATCCACTCGGATTTTACGATTATAAATATCAAAAGTATATCATTATCAGGTTTTCGAGCAAAAAAGTTCCATCTTTAGTCAGAGTTTCACTTGATAATTCCGTAAGTTGTATACATGCAGAAGGAGGCCTTTGAGTAGATGTCAATAGAAAACATTTTGACATATTTTGCATACCACGCAAGCAAGACACGAGATATAACCCAAAGCCCTCTGTTTTCGTTTTGCCTCGAGGATTCTAGACGCTGAAAGAATGATTCTGCGTTTCAGGTCATCCGACGAGAATTCCAGGGACGTGAAATCCAGGCGCAGATCTTGCATGGAATAAAGTCTTCCAGGAAGAAAAAGAATTCAAATGCCCATTTTTCCTCCCGAATTGCATGACCATAAACTAATTATGAAAAGTAAAATGTCAAGTGACCTGTGTCATATTTATTTTTACTTCAATAGCTTATAATCCGTTTAAGTGGCATCGTTCACGGAGATATTTTGCAAAGCAGAACAGAAATGTGAAGATGTAAACGAAAATGCTTCTCATTGTACGAATAACATACTATGAAGACTGAACAATCTTTTGGTATGTTATGACATAATCAAATTTAAGTTTTAGGAGATCTAGCTCCTTCATACATTGGATATATAAATAAATAAATATATATATATATATAATATATATATATATATATATATATATTATATATATTATATATATGCACTATATATTATAGCTAGTAACAGAACCAATACCACAGGGGTCGACTTGACTTTCGCGCGAGTGTGGAATGGAAATTAAGAAATGCTACGCTTAAATTACCTACGGATTCAGAGGGAAATATGTTCTCTAAGATGCAAATAAGCTTCAAATAATCATTAAAACTACGAGGTCGAAAAAAAAAAACGCTTTTAATTTAGATCCTCCGTCATGAAAGTGGCCAACTGTCACACGTGTACAATGATTATGTAACAGGCTCTTTGGCTGGAGAGGGCAAATGTCATTCCAGGATTCCAAGAGGCATGGAATGAGAACAGCTCTGGTTTGTGTCTGATATTGTGTTACCAAAGGGATGATAGAGACACGGAACACATACTAAACACGGCTTGGACGAGAGAACACGCACGAATCAACCTTCAAAATTAGATTTAGATGCTATTTCATGGGATACAGGCAGCATATGGGACTCGATATGAGGAGCATTGTGGATGTGATGAGGTATTGTTGAGATAACTGCATTGACAATGAGGCTGTACACGCACGCGCGCTCGTGCGCACACATGCAACACAAACGCACTCACGCTTACACACACACAGATATATATATAGATAATAGCTATATATATATATATATATATATATATATATATATATATATATATATATATATAATGTATGTATATATAATATATATATACTATATATATATATATATATCTATATATATATATATTATATATAGTATATATATACACTACGGTGGTGTGAGTTGAGGTATTCTTTCGAAATATTTACAATGGAAAAATTATTTTTATTATTATATCATAGAAACTTTCATTTGGAATTAGTCCAACAGGCATTTCACATGCCAAGCATGTTTTCAAAAACTGCTTTTTTTTTTGTGGAAAAGTGAAAGAAGAGAGAAGTAGACTAAAAGAATGAACAATGGTTAAACTACTGAGGAACCAAATAACAGACAAACAGAAATACAAAAAAAAAAAAATAAAAATAAAGCAATGTTGCATGACACACTAAACTACTTTTCAGATTTGCGGGCATAAAAAAAAGAAAAAGTGTCAAGAAAATCATTCTCCAAATTAGCATCACAAACAGTGAAAGTTATTTGGCACTTGGCTGTGTGACAATGTGGTGCCTTAACATAAAGTGGATGCTGGTGCTCCGCTAAGCCGGCAACGCGCAAGTCTACGAGGTTCAGGAAATATGTGTTCTGTTTAAAGCTCTTAGATGAAAGAGCACAAAGATAGACAGTCAGGATATCTTTCAATGGTCTAATTCGTAATTGCCATCATTTGGAAATCCCCGTATTCTATGTAATGATTCTGAGTATATGGCAATTTTATTTTTTTGTAAAAGAAAACTATTGAGATGGCTTTGTTTGTCCGTCCGCGCTTTTTCTGTCCGCCCTCAGATCTTAAAAACTACTGAGGCTACAGGGTTGTAAATTGGTATGTTCATCATTCACCCTCCAATCATCAAACACACCAAATTGCAGCCCCCTAGCCTCAGTGGTTTTCATTTCATTTAAATTTATAAGTTAGTTATGATCTTGTGACTGGGAACGTTGTAGGTACCAACTACACAGACCACCACCGGGCCGTGGCTGAAAGTTTCATTGGCCGCGGCTGAGAGTTTCATGCAGCATTACACGCTGTACAGAAAACTTCATTGCGCCGAAGAAACTTCGACGCATTTTTTTACTTGTATTATGTTACCTTTAAAGCTAAACTGTCCTATTACAGCAATTAAACATACATTTCCTACCATTACTAGAAAACTAGGTAACTGTTTGTAAGGCGATCCATTTTTAAAGAGATGATGTCATAAATGACACAATCGCCATACAAGTTAGTCTTATGTTTTAACCCTTTTCCTTACTCCACTTTTTCTCTTCTTACGTCTTCAAAAATGTTTCCAAGTTAGTCGCTACAGCTTCTGTTCAGTGATCATCACCAACACTGATATATCCCTCAACCTCTGTACCCATATCTCCTGTCTTTCCCTAAATTAACCTATTACTGCATCCATAAAAATGTTAAATAGCCACTAAAACCAAAGTGCTACGGTTTTACACTCATATATAAACCAAGCTACGCATCCATCACAGAAAATTTATCGCAATAAACAAATTACCTTCTCCACAATACATTCTCTACACCGCCCAAATATATCAATTTGGCCATAAGCTTCTTTTTTTTCTAGGATATTGTATGTCACATTTTATTTCGCCATTCTCTCGAATTTTTCAATTGAACATTACGAAAGAAGCAAACTTAATTCCCTCAACCACTTTTCGCTCTCTCTCTCTCTCTCTCTCTCTCTCTCTCTCTCTCTCTCTCTCTCTCAAAACCAACACTTCTCTTCCCACTCTGATATGTGTCCTTTTTTGTCCTTACAAATCTTGTCTATACATAGATACATCAAGCCCCGAAATGGTTACATTCGCCTATCCCTGCATTCCCCTTTTATGACGTGACAATTATTCATGCACCCCATTTCAGTGGAATGTTTCTCTCGTCTGGACATTCCTTGCTCCCATGGTCAGACGCTCTGTCACCTAATTACTGTCATACCGCAGCTTCTAATTTGGTTTTTCATCCTTATATTTTTTCCTGTTTACGTCATGAACAGTTGCTTGCGTAAGAATTCTCAAATATTCACCGACTCCTTTCGCCCTTTCCTATAATCAGTTTCTCTTAAACTTTTTCTGTACACACACACACGCAAACACACACACACACAAATATATATATATATATATATATATATATATATATTATATATATTTACATACATATATATATACATATATGCATATATACACACATACATATATAACACAAATATATATATATATATATATATATATATATATATATATATATATATATATATCATCATATCATATCACATGAAACGTGGTACGTATATACATAATCCCTGTGTAAAAGTAGTGAAGTACTCAAGCGAAATTTAAAAGATAAATTTCCCAGTATTGTCCATAGCCAGATCTAGGTCCAGTGTCAACATAGAATTTTATTTTCTAGTTTAGATTCATGACAGACACGGGTTTGTTGAGTAAATAAAGGTAGGCGGAAGGCCGTGGAATGACAAACACATAAGAAAGTATATATCAGTTTAAGTTACGACCGATATGCTCTCTATAATGATAAAGGCAAATTGAGATTTTAAGTTTAAAATTTAGTCGAGGACTTGAAAATGTTGTGTAGCATTCCCGGTGACGTCAGATGAACGAGATTTTGTTTTTTTACTTAGTTGTTGATTGAGTTATTTGATGACTGAGGACTACACTTTTTAAAGTTGGAACTCGAGTCAAATCAGTGTAGGAGCCAGCTTCGTGTTCATCGTTTTTTATATACAATTAAATTTCATAGAGAGTTTTATGATTAAAGTGAAATATATTTAAATACACTATCTATATATATATATATTAATATATAATATATAATAACATATATACATATATGAATAATTATCACATCGAACCGTGATCCATTTATATATCAATTCAAGCTACAAATGTCCTTTAATATCTAAATTCACTTTACCTCCCAAATGATATATTTTTTCATATATGTACCGAAGGGGAATTTTTTAATTGATAATAATTTCGTCCCCCCATGGGATCGAACCACCGTCCAAGTGGACAGGGACGAAATCAGGACAGTCAGTGACGCTATCCAATCAGCCAACAGAGACGCGTCTCTGTTGGCTGATTGGATAGCGTCACTGACTGTCCTGATTTCGTCCCTGTCCACTTGGACGGTGGTTCGATCCCATGGGGGGACGAAATTATTATCAATTAAAAAATTCCCCTCGGTACATATATGAAAATATATCATTTGGGAGGTAAAGTGAATTTAGATATTAAAGGACATTTGTAGCTTGAATTGATATATATATTATATATATATATATATATATATATATATATATATATATATATAATGTGTGTATATATATATATATATAATAGTTCTGTGGGAATGATTAGCACCCAGTGGGAGTTGTATTGGGACAATGCAAGAATCTTTAGCATTATTCGAACTATGTCTCTTAACGCAGGTACGTGGGAAACAATGCCTTAAGTATTCAGTCAGACACCCGGAGTTTAGGTGCAAATTATTTCCAGTATAAAGGAAAGTCGAGGGTAATGGGCGCACACACACACACACACACACACACACATATATATATATATATATATATATATATATATATATATATTAATGTGTGTGTTTGTTTGTGTGTGAATGTATATGTATCTATTTAATTTTGCTCACCATATATATATAATATATATATATATTATATATATATATATATATATATATATATATATATGTATATATGCATGTATGTATATATATATGTAAGTATGTGAATATATATCATATATATGTGTATATATAAAAAAAGTTTATGCTAGATTAACCCTTCAAAAGATGGCCTTTCTCATTTACTAAGATTTTATTTAGCATTGCATCCTTCTTCTTTATCATATCTTGACGGTTCCATCCTTTCCGTTGAGTGTTTCATATCCAATAGAGATATCAAAAGGAATGTCCAGTTTTCTAACTGCTTTTCACAACCTTAGACTTAATATCGAAAACTTTTAATAAGGTTCACCTTTCGCGCAGAACGGGACGGTCATCGGACATTTCTCATCAGTCACTGTACTTTATTATACAATTTATAACCATACTTTACAATGATTTTGTTCATATTAATTTCCTGTTTTCCGTTTCACTAGATTTCCTCAATTAGTAAAACTCGCCGCTAACAGTGATTTCTGCGATATTTTTGAAAAATAAAACGCAACATAGAATTACACTAACTGTATAATAATTCTGTTGTTTTATGAATTAGTTTGCTAATAAACCACAAGTATAAAACTACCACAAAACGGGAGGCATAAATATGCAGATTATGAATAAGTACACGAGAGAACTACTCGCAAAATCCAACCCAAAGACGGCCTTCCTCATTGAGCAAAGGAACGAACGGAGCAACGTGCACAACCACCACCAACTCGATTCTCACTGACTGGCTCCCGACCAGGGCAGCGGCAGTCCCACTGTCCCAGCAGCCAAGCCTTTCTTTCTTTCTTTCTCTCCGTAGCAGCTGCCTCCGTGATTCTCTCGTCGGAAAAAGTAAATACGCTCTCGGATGACGTCACCTACATGTCGCTGGTAGGCAGTGGCAAAACGGAAGCGACGGTCGAGGAGAGAGCAGAATTCTTATCTATCCTTGACTGAAAAGGATTAGGTCAGGGGTCGCCAACCCGCCGGCGGCTCTTTCGAGATACTTGCTGGGCTCCATACCTAAACAAATACCTTTGCGACTGTAACAGTACTAGATTTTTATGATTCGCTGAATAAATAGCTCATCAAGCTTCAAAGGTTAGTGGCCCCTGGATTAGGTACTCGAATCAGTAAATCTACTCAACTTTCGAAATGTATCAATATACGTTAAAAACACATCATTGAGATGTCGAAAACAGACTTCAGATGTGAAGCATTTCAGCTGATGTGACGCGCTTCAAGATGGTTCCCGGGCATTTGGACGACGGACATTTTGCCAAATGGACATTTCTTTGATTCTCCTTTGCCCTGATGAACATTTCGCTTATTTTTAAGTTTGTCGTTTTCATTTACATTTTGTGGTCTTTATTTACAGTGATTTGATGAATATTTTATCGTATAGAGACAGTTCCCTATGCTTTAATCTAATTGTTAATTTTCTCTTTTTTTTTTTTTTTTTTTTTTGCTTAAGTAGACATGTAATAGATTTGCTCAAGTAGACATGAAATAGAGATTTTCACTGTTTAAGTATATATAAATGTAGACGGGATTTTCTCTCGTGATCACATTTTGTTTAGACAATATGTCCTTTCACAAGAGTCTTGAGTAAAACTCCGTTAAAATTCCGTACGGTGGATTCACCTTAGGCCAGGGTATTGCAGCCTTTACGTCCACGTTTCGGGGGCAGGGGTGGGGGTGGTCGATCTTGAAGAACTTTGATATTAATACATCTATAAACCATGCGGGGTCTGTTTCATCAAACTTTCTGTTCGTTGTTAAGGATTTGAATGGAACAAAATAAACAGCTTCTTTATAAGGTGTTCAAACGGTAGTTTCCTAAGAACCAAGCTTTCTGTTTTGTTAATGTTAACTTTCGAGACACACAATGATCATTTCGGGGTTCCACTTGATGGATTCATCGTCGCCGGAAGTCAGCCAGCAGCTCTTAACGAAAATCCGACCTTACTGGGAATACATTTAAAGAAATTTTCCTTTATTTTTTTTGACAACGGTATTCTTATTTCCATACGTATTTCGAAATGAGATTTACCGACGAAATAGAGGAAGGGGACGGTTTCACATTTCTCGCAATCCTCATATTTTCAGCAGCCGGTCAGTCAGTCCGAAAGCTAATCTCCCGCGAAATGATATTGAGGGAAATTAGGTTGACTTTTTCATTCGATTCTGAAATTCGTAGATTGCCCCGCCAACGAAAACTTCAAAAGCTGTTGCCAAACGTTTGAAATGATTTTACAGTGGGCTGTTATGCCATGATTCCAATAAATCAGATTCTATGCCGGAAAATTTGAGAATATCTTTATAATCGTGAATGACAAGAAACATTCTGACGGCACTAAACAAAGCTGATCGAATCCACAGAGTGGTCAACAAGGAAGACAGCTCGTGTATACATTTCAAACACGATATCGGGCAAATAATGATCATGACGTTCTAATGATTAACTTATTGAAAGGGTGAGTGATCAGTTAGCCTATCAGCTTGAAAAGGAAACTGGAATGCATAGCACTAAGTGATAGCTAAGAAGATTGCTTAAAATCCCATTATCGCTAGACGCAAGAGCGAGGAAGGTGGGCAGACTATTATTAGCAATGCATTACAAGTTCCTCTACATGATGCATTATCTGTATAAGAGGCACAAGTCTTCCGAGTTCGCTTTTCTCTTTTTAGACAACCGTTTTTTATCACCCTTTTTAGATAAAAAATCGTTATTTTATGAATCTTTTTTTAATTAGGAGGCTGTTTTTATTCGTTTTTTTTTTTTTATAAAGAACCTTTTCATAAATCTTTTGTGAAAAAGAGCCTTGTCAATGCATACTATTGGATGAGGAGCCTTTTCTAATTCATTTTAGATAAAGTTCATTTCTATAAAGGTAAGAACTTTTATGAAATAGAAATATTACATATAATACATACAGATATATATCTTTCTGCACGGCGCCTGCACCAAAATTATACCTCATTGACATAAAAAAAATTAACTGAAATTAGTTCATATTTAATATTCAAGTGGTTTTATTCGGATTATAATAATTGAAACCAAATATCCAATCAATGCTTAAAATGATGTCACTTCTATTCGTAGTTTCTCTTCAGATAAAAGAGATATTCATTTGGCCCAAGAGATAAGGAAAAAAAATTATGAACAGCCGCGTATTCAGTCGTTGTCATCTCACGAGTTCTCGTCCCCGTTATTTCCAAGGTTACTATCTACTGCTGCCAATGAATTTCCTTTTAACAAATTCCAGCACGTATTACGATCAATGACAGAAACGGGCTTGCGCTAAGCCCGCATCCAGGATCACTAAGAGTCCGCTCAGGATGAGCGAAGTTCCAGATGGAACTGTGAACAGCGCTGAAGATCATCCTCAGAATTTATTCTAAATATGACAAATTGAAATTATGAATATGCCTTTTGCTCAGTTTAAAGAAATAAAGATAATAAAATGAATACGTTCCTTTGAAATGCATCAATACATCTTAGAAATAATGAAAATTGTAAATTGCGTGAGATTTAACAACTCACTATTCCTGATTACTGTGTTTTGATATACTACGTATATATTTTCAACAGATGTTTTCGAAATGAATATTATGAATAATACTATTCCAGTAAAAGTTAAATAAAGTAGACTTCAAATGTCATTTGAAAAATTGTAAAAATAAAATAGTAATGATCTGCTCAATTTGTATAATAGAGGCAGAAACTTGAATTAAATACCATTATCATCCAGATGCTGATTTCCTTGGTATATTTTGTTTCTTTATATTAGGAGATTTCTTTCAGACGAATGAAAAATAATGGAAATTTAAGAGATCTGAAAATTCTGGAAAAATTAAAAGGTTACAAGGTAATGGGTTTTGTACACAGCCAGACTTTTACCAAGCAATGCTTAAATATCCGAAATGTTTATCTCAAGATTTTCGCCGATATTTTCAACTAAATATGCATTTGATGGATGCAAGATTTATAGCATTTTCTTAGTGGATGTTCCAAAGACGCTAATACTACTGATTTTCCATGGAATTTCGACCAATAGTGTGCCAGCTATCGTGACCTGTAGCATCTTCTTGCTCAACGCTTCAAAATGTCAATTATAAAACTTTTTCCAGGGATATTCGATGAACAGTGCACTCATTGTTCACTGGACCTTGTAGCATTTTGTTGATGAAAATGAAATATTTGAAAATAATTGAAGAAATATGCCGAGACTTTCAATGGAAAGAAATTTCCTCATAGCCAAATCCGTGTTTAAGACAAAATTCTCTTACCAAGAGTGAATTTTCCTGACCAAAAGATTCGTCCCCAGCTGGATTTCATTACTCCACGGAAACGGCAGAATTCTTAGGGGAGGTTGGGGTGGGGGCGGGGAATGAAGATGACGTTCCCTCCCCCGGCCTCAGACGGCAACGACTAATCCAGAATGCTGAACTCAAATGGCATTTAGCCAAACGCGTTGCCCATATGATGTGTTTTCGGAGTCATTAGCTTCGTTACTCTAATTTTCCAAGAGGATGGACAACACTTCGCGTCGTTCTAAAGGTGGTTCTTTCATCATTCTCAGCGAATTGACAACGAACAGACGGCTGAAGAAATTCTCGATAAGTTTTGGTTTTTAGCCACTGGAAAACGACTCGGCTAGGTTGATTGAATAAGGGCTACAATAAGAAAGTAATTTTGATGAATTTGGAATGAAATTGTGCTTAAAAGAAGGTGACTAAAGGAGGACCACTCGCACTCGATTGTCGTACTATAAGAACTGAGTGGAAGGAGGCTCCCAAAAAATGACTGCTAACTCACGTTACTGCCCGGTCTGAACAAAGTTGCAGTAAGCAGTCTTAAGCTGGCAGCCACGCTGTTCAGACGTGAAGGGGGTCCTATCTGATAATGAACAATATATGCTTAGACTCTGCAGGAACGACAAGGTTTCAAAATATCAAAGTGTATCTATCTATCTATAGATAAATAGATAGATAGATAGATACACCTTGATATTTGCAACTTAGATAGATAGATAGATACACTTTTATATTTTGAAACCTTGTCGTTCCTTCAAGCTCTAGAAACATTACGTCCTTCAGTCTCCAACGTCACAGGGGTAAATGAAACTTTGATGTGATTTAATATTGTTTATACTCCTACGGTAATTTGCGATTATATAACATTTTACAAAATTCAGTATGTAAGTAAATGCGGAAAATATGTGTGTATATATATACATACATAATAATAAACAATGATAATAATTTCCTTTATTTCAGCTCAGGGCCATGTACATGGAAAATACAAAATACAGACAGTAACATACACAATCTAGATACATGAGACAACATGGTAAAAAGTGAATAATCGGCACTTATCCACAAAATAGTTGAGGTAGCATAAAAGATAGTAATCATAATACTGGTAATAACAGTAATAATATTGGTGAGAAAAAAATTTCATTGAGATTTATAACAGTTAGTGCACAGATTATATATCTTAAATTTCAACTAGAGACCTTAGGTGGTAACAGTAGTCAGGTCCAGAGGGCAAAATACGAAAATTTAATGTAAAAAAACTTTAACTTGATATCATTCACAGTAATAATGAAAAAGTAAAATATCAGCAATAAATATAATAATATGACAGGATCTGCAGATGACACTTGCAAATACTGAGATTAAGTCCTTTAGGGGACAAAAGCCTCATTTTCCCATCTTTCCCACAATTTAGATCTTCTTCTTGCTTCACTCCTTTTAGGATGCTTTGTATGAGCGAGTTGCTGCTGTTTCTCACTCGGGTTACCAGACTGGACATTGTTCGCCTTACAATGATTTTTAAATTGTCCAGGTGGTTTTCCATGAACATCTGTCTGGCGGAGTGGTAACGGGGAGTGTTTGTGAGACGTTTCAAAATGTCATTGTGCACAACAGTGATACGCCTTATGGTCTCTCTGGTATAGTTCATCCAGATGGAACACTCATAGATACTGTGGCAGTACGAGCTGAAGAGCAGCAGTTTCACGTTTCGGTGACAGAAGGCAAACCTCATTGCAATCATGTTGCCAGTTGCGCATAGCTTACGACGCCTCTGTTCAATGTCTGCCGTATCTTTTAGGTTGTCGGTGATAATGTGACCCAAATATGGAAAGGTCGTCGGTGATAATGTGACCCAAATATGGAAATTCGTGCACAAATTTCAGCCGATGGTTTCCGAGGAAAATTTGTGGTTCTGCAATATTTTTAAGCGATCTCGGGAGCAGCGACATACACTGGGTCTTGATTTCGTTGTAAATTATATCAAATTCCTGTGCATATTGGCGGCAAGTGTCGATGAGTTGTTGGAGACCTTGCACTGATGGGGAGATCAGAACCATATCGTCGGTTGTTTATAGTTGTTTCATTGACAGTGCATCCGATTGGGAGTGAGTTCAGTTTGACATTCAAGGCATCTGTGTACGTATTAAACAAGTATGGAGAGAGAATGCCCCCTTGCCGAAGCCCGTTTAGGGAGCCGGAGGTGTACGATAATACGTTACCCCATTTGGCACAGAATTGCTGTGTGGAGAACCAACAATGTAAAATGCCAATTAGATATAGGGGTGTGCCTCTTTTATGTAGCTTCAGGAAGAACTTCAAGTAGTTTACTCTGTCAAATGCTTTTCTCACATCCACAAAACAAAGGAAAACAGGAGAGGCTGACGATAGGTAGTAGTTCAGCAATTCTTTCAGTATGTAGATGCAGGTGTCGGTTGAGTGGTTTGCTTTAAACCCGAACTGGTTGTCAGTGGTGTGTAGAAAGGGGAGAAGTCTCACTAGAAGAACCGACTCAAGTATCTTCGATCCGATCGTTGTGATTGCAATCGGCCGGTAGTTGCCAGGGTCAGCTGTATCCTTTAGCTTGTTTTTGATTAATGGTATCAAGTGAACTAAGAGTAGGGAGTCTGGAAGAAACTGGTGAATTATGCACGCATTGAATAGGGCAGATAGCAAAATGTAAATTATCGGATGGCAGAATTTGAAAGCCTCTGCGGGCGATTTATTATTAGGTAGGCTGTTTATGGCATCGCTGATGTTACCTGGCGTATACGGTCTGCAAAATGAAATTGAATGTTGTCAGTAAGGAGGTTATCTACATCCCTTCGGGTATCTTGATTATTTATGCAATTCAGGATATTGTTGAAGTGATCGCCCCACATACTTGCGATAGCCTCGTCTCCGACTGCTTCCCCTACTCTCTGTGATAGCTTTTTAGTTTTGGGATTTAAGGACTGGATATCTTTCCAAAGACGAGGATAATCACTATTTTGCCTCCACAGTAAAAACATTTCTCGTGAATATGTATACAGATCTTTAACCAAGTCATTCCATCCAGGTATATTACGAGGATTACCTTGACAAAATCTATAGGCAGCCCTGCACGAAGCAAGCATAACGGAGATTATGTTCGAATAGAATTAATTCAGATCCCTCCTCTGGTGGTCATTTCTACAATTTGTGTTAGTACAAAGTAAGGCGTCTGCCGGTTGAACTATTGACCGCAACCTGGATTCCGTGGTCGCCCTGAAGTATCTGGTTTTCTGTTGGTTTTTAAAATCCCAGTTTACCGCTGGTGGGCGGTCAGTTAGGGGGTTCACGGTTTGGGGGATGGGGTACTGAATGACACCTGTAATGGGATGTGATCGTAGTCCGTTGCAAGATCGTAGCGAATAATGCAGGTCATAATAGAATCACGAAGTTGTGGAGATGTGATGCAGTGGTCCAGCCAGGAGGTTGCAATTGCGTCCGCTCTGTTATATACATATGAACAGAAGGAGGGAGGGAGGAGCACTACATCGCTAATTTGGAGAGCATGATTTTGACAGAAGCGAGTAAGTTCATTATAAAATTGTTTTGTGGGGTGAGAATTAAGGTCACCGGTTACACAAATATGATCAGCAAGAGAATCGTGAATAATACTGTGTAACTCCCCTTGGATCATGCAGTAATGATCAAAATCACTGTTATCTGGCATGCCATTATATATACCTATATATAGGTATATATATATATATATATATATATATATATATATATATATATATATACCCAAAAGTCTGACTTGTTCAACTATATCCTCTTCTGTGCCGTTTCTTGGTCAATGAACCACTAGTTCATCAAGCCTCGTCGAAGACTCCACTCAAGGGCAACCTATCAGTTCTGAACGACTTATTCTGAAAAACCTCTATTTGACTGTCGTGTCGGACCGTGCACTGCTCATTCGAACCTCACCTGTCAGGGTTGTCGGTCTCGCTTGACTTCCGGACTTGATCAGATCAGACTTGACTAAAAAGAGCCCCACATTCAAACTTGCTTAAATCCCGCCTACTTCGATCCGACATTACAAGTCCCATCTTACGTGAGTGGCCGGCAAATGTCTCAGGATCTGTGAGCATAGTACGCCTCGTTAGTATGTTCCATGCTTCTTTTTACCTGCATAATACCACCCAAAAATCCTATTTTTCTAAGCTTGGTAGCGGTGTTTGGTTATGATGATCCAATGAATACAACATTCAAAAAAGTAAATCTTATATATCTGGAATAAATAACTTGAGCGAGTCCTTGAATAATAAAATGTCGGTGAATAGAGAAAATCTTAGCCTAGACTAGGCTAGTCATCTTTTTTCATATTTATAATAGTTGAAAAGGTTAAGTTGCTTCCTTCAACATAACATCAACATGCCTGCTTTAAATAAACCGGCGCAAGGGTCTGTTGTTCTACGCTCTGTTTACGTTGCCATAGTAGCACTACAAACAAGTAAGACATGTTTTGCAGTTTCGTTGAGCCAACTTATTTGCGCTAAAGCCGCTTGAATCATGAATGTGATACCGTCTTCGTTGGATACGACATCAAAATTTAAACTATATTGTTGTTAGTTAGGAAGACTGAATGAAATATGTATAAATGTTATGATACATAAAGAGATTCATTTTTATTCATATAAATAAAAGGCTAGTTTATCGCAAGTCTTTATAAATACAGACTAAAAAGGAGAAAAGCATAACAAATTGATGCACTGTATCCCAAACCATTGAGCAAAAGGGTGAAAAGACGCTTTAGCCTGTTCCGAAATCAGGACTTCTGGAAGGAATCCTCCCTCACTCTAACATTCTGCTCGTTTAAATTCATTTTTTATTCTTTCTTGCAGTCCTTTGACCCGCTTTTAGTTATATTCATTTATTTTATTTTCTAAGCTATAATAAATAAGAACACGAATACTATATATATATATATATATATATATATATATATATATATATATATATATATATCTAAAATATATATATGTGTGTGTGTGTGTGTGTTGTGCGTGTGTGTGTCTTATCACATGACCGTGATTCATATGTACGGATTAAGCTAAAAATGTCTTTAAATGTCTAATCGGCTCTACCTAGGAATTAATATATTTTTATATATGTTAACCGAAGGGGAATTTTTTAGTTGATAAGAAATTCGTCGGTTTATAGGCGCGAACCGCGGAACTAAGAAATCAAGACGTACAGTGAAGCGCTTAAAACCGCAAGGCTATCACCAGAGGTATAAGTTGACGCCGCCTCTCACCTACAAATCCCTGTTGCGCTCAGGTATTCGTTGTTTTGGAGTGACATCAACCTACCTCGACCTTGATTCCAAGGTAGAGCAAATTAGATATTATAGGACATTTGTAACTTAATGCATATATAAGAATCATGGTGATGTGATAAGACTCGTAATATGGCTAGGTGCAACAAAGCACTACACAGTTATCAAGGTCGAGGTGGGTAGTTGCCGATTCCAAAACAATGAATACCTGAGTGCGACAGGGATTTGTAGGTGGCGTTAACTTATACCTCTCGTGATAGCCTTGTGGTTCAAAGCGCTTCACTGTTCGTCCTGATTTCTTGGTTCCGTGGTTCTTGCCCATGAGCCGACAAATTTCTTATCAACTAAAAAATTCCACTTTGGTTAACATATATATGAACATATATTAATTCCGAGGTAGAGCGAATTAGATATTAAAGGACATTTGTAGCTTAATGCGTATATATATTGTGACGTTTTATAGATCGTTCGTCTACCCAGATATCAATTATTAATTTTGATTTGGAAAATGGCAGCCATTTCTTTAGAATATCAGCTGATTTTTAGGAAACGCGGGAACCAAAACCCGCCAGCCAGAGATAGGGGGTTCCCCGGTTGGGGGGAAAAGTGTCTTTTGTCAGCTTTAGGGACGTATCTCAAAAGGGAAGGATGTAGGCAGATTGGTACTTCTTAGACCTATATCTTAAGCTCTCTTTCCTGTGACCCCTCTGCTGGCTGTATGCTTGTTTTCCAGGATTTGCCTTGATCGTGGGGGGTTAAGCTGAATCCCAACCCCCAAGCAAACGACCTGCGTTCTGTCTCAGTCGGCTGCGAGACGTGATCTCGAACAGATGTCCAACTACCTGCCTTCTGTTAGGCTATCCAGGGTGTGAGTGGCGCGCCGATGACCCAGGCCTCAGACAAAGGGGGGCCATGCTTTTCTACAAAGAGCCACTGAACACGACATCCAGGTACGTCTTGTGAAACAGCATATTGCCAGTCCCTTATCACCTATTATCTATGTGATCCTCGTTTTCCCAATTCAATTTCCAGCCCCAAAAGAAAGAAACCCTTTTGTTCTCTCTCACTGCCTCATGGCCGCATGCTTCCCCTTGTGTGGATCGTCCCCGACCAATGAAGTCATTGCATACCTCAGTGAAACATTAAAGTTCTTTCTCCCCCAGTGTTAGAGAATTAATTAATCAAAACAAGAAGTCCTTTTTTCCTTTTATCTTGTTTAATCTGGATTCTTTTCCAGATTCCATGAGTCACGTGCCGTCTCTCTGCCCGCAAGTGGGCATTACCCAAGTTTTATGAAACAAGCTTGAATTAGTCACACTTTAGCCAGCTACCCACTTGTGAGAGATTATAAGCCCAACTTGTGGGGGCCAATAGCATTCACTTTTCTCCAGGCCAGCAAGGGCCTCTTTTTGAAATAAATAAATAGCTGTAAAGTAACGAGCTGAGTTTTCTGGCGACCTTTTCCTCTAAAGAAATATTCATTAATAATCAGTTTTACGGTAAGTTCAATTAATTTCAACTTGTCTTCCTTCAATTATTTCCGTTTACGTATATAGCCTCTCTCAAGGCCAGCTAAATACGTAAAAAAAAAAAAAATATATATATATATATATATATATATATTATATATATATATATATATGTGGTGTGTGTGTGTGTGTGTGTGTGTGTGTGTGTGTGTGTGTATGTTTACAGTACCAAAAAGTAAAAGAAATATGAAACGGAATATATTAACTAACTAGTTTCGTTATTTAAGAAATGACGAAACATTTAAGAAATTTGACCAAGTATGAAAAACTGCACAAGAGAACCTACAAATGGTAAGAAATGCAAAGAGGGTATGTTGACTAATCCCTCTTCATAACAGAGGGTGTAAGTGGCATCTGCAAGTCGTAATTTGATTATAAGGAGTTTGGTCTTACTGACAATGAAGAAACGCGAAAAACTAGGTTTGTTCATGAACCTCTCTTCCTCAGGTCATCAATGAGGTTGGTTTGAACCTCTCTTCCTCAGGTCATCAATGAGGTTGGTTTGAACCTCTCTTCCTCAGGTCATCAATGAGGTTAGGTTTTCTCCTTATTTCAAGTGCTGCTGTTATTCTTTCAGTCGTTTTGCCACAATGCACCGGTATTTTTCAGCGCATAAGATGAAATATGAAATATGTCATTTTTCATACCTTGCGTTTCCTCTCCCCCCATGATACTACGTATATTTTTATGTGTGTGGGTGTTTGTGTGTGGTGTTGACACACCTAACTTCCCAGCCTTCATTCAGACGAAAAGTTCCACAATTCAGCAATATCCAAACATTTCTTCTTTGATTTTGTTTTCAACTTTTTCACGTTCAGTTCACTTTTCGTCGTCAAAGACCTTCAGGAAATCAACTTTCCATGTCAGGCCACATCAGTTAATTATTAACCACAGCATAATGATAGCTTCGAGCCTTCGAGTTTGGGCAGGCAATGATTCTCTTGGAAACATCTCCAATGAACCCTGTGAACACATTCGTAATCATTTTTATCCTTTCCCGTATTGAAAGTTTATAGATCAACGCTTCTAACTTCATTTCACTATACTAATTTACAGATTTTTGTTTTTAATGTATTGGGAGTTTGAATTTAAGTATATTTTCTACTCAGAAATGGGAGACAGAATATTTAATCTATTTTATAAAGAGACTAAAAACATCTCTCTGTATTCCTATATTACAGTGTTTCCCAGCCTGGAGTGCTGAGAAGCAATACTTACATGACGGTAAAATTCACTTTCTTTTATCCTAGTGATAATATATTAGTTAGGGGTGCTAGACTGCCTTGACCTGACGATTTCTTATCTAAGAATTCGCTCTGGTCAAAATGACAATCATTTTATATAAATTGTTATCTCAAGTGCGGAAAACATTTTGATTTATCTCGTATATCGAGCGTGAAAGTAGCGCACTTAAGGAACTTCACTGGGAATATTTTCACAGACAATTTATAGAGACAATATCTTATATTAATAGTGCAGCAAAGATGTTTTTAGAAAAGCCTATTAAAAAAGTTGAGAGTCAAAATTCGGGGAAAAAAAAATTATTTCAGGGTTTTAAAATCGACTTTTGTTGAATCATAGGTGCTATACTAATGCCACAAAGTTTACATCATTATAAATCATAAGAAAGGTAATTGTATGTACTTCAATTTTGTACATAATAATGCCTCGATAAAATGCATAGTTTAGAAGTATAACGCAAAAATGCAAAAATATAGCGATTTCTGGGGAACGTTTTGTCCGCCTAAAAATTTTGCTAGGGCCCTGGATTTTAGGATTTCTTTTTTCTTTCTCCACATTGCCAAACGATCCACCCCAGTTCACTAACTACTGAAACATATTTATCTTTTTAGTTTTGTCTTAATAATGGTTTCTGTTTTGCCATATAATTTCCTTCCTTCGTTAGATACTACATACACGAAAATTATTGGGTTGACTTATTTTATTACATAATAAGTCACACTGCCCATGTGTCAGTTTGTCTGGCTTAGTGGGCAAATGTTACAAAAGATTACAGTTGGTTAAATTTTTTCATAAGTTTTGGAATACTTCTGAATAAAACTAAATGATATTGAAAAGTTTTGATCCGTCGCAGAGGTGGTACAGAGTAATGATCCTGTTCCTGTCAACTGCGAGGTTTTCCTCCTGTAACACCTTTCTAACCTTTTCTGTCGATTTCCGTTTCAGCGCTGAATGGCCTTAGATGCCCCAGTGCTTGGCATAACGACAAAAATCTATATAAATAAAAAAATACTAATGGCAAAACCCTGTTTTGATCCTTCCTTTGCCAGCTTATTTTATAGATTTCTTTCATTCCTGTTATTTTTCCTTCAAAATATCATTTTCTCCATTATATATATATATATATATATATATATATAGAATATATATTATATATATATATATATATATATATAGATATATATAATATATATATGTATATATATATATATATATATATAGTACATATATATATATGTGTGCTTGTGTGTGTGTATTTTGTTCGTGACGATTTAGGCTACAAGAAATGATTGGAAGAATAAGTCACAAACAGAGAGAAAATAGAGTGTCGGCAAGACTGGATGCAAAACAATGTTGCAATGGGAACACGAGCGTTGAAGGCCATCGCCTGGACGGATCTTGCATACAAAGCATAAGCAAAGTCGAGGGGTCAATAAGACTTAGGAAGTGTGGTCGTTTCTTACCGCATTGTGAAGTAATCATGGTAGCAGTTATATTCTTTTCATATTTCTTTTCACTATATTTGACATGCATCGAAAGAGTATGAATGATTATTCGTAGCTGATATTTTGTCATGCAATGCATGTCTTTTGATTGTTGCTTGGTTAAGAAACACTAGGTAGAGTCTCATTTATCACGTGCAATTAATTTCATCCAATCAAGAAATCCTAATGAGCCTAAACTCATCCCAGCCTCAGACTCAAGGATGTTCATTTAAAACATTTTACCATTACTCAGAATAATGTTACACTTTGTGCTTGTTGTGTCAGCTAAGTAAGCATTCAATTGTCAGACAACGTGCTGTATGCTACCCAGTGGAAACATATGAATAATGATAATTCCTTTAGGATACAATACACAACACTCTCACACACATATACATATATATTGGTATATATATATGAATATATTATATATATTATATATAATTTATATATTATATATATATATATATAAACACACACACACATCCAAGGTAGGGAAGGGAGGATAATCAATTTGGAAAATTTCACAAAATCATTAACTTTAGTTTCAAACCAATTTTATTGACATCACTGTGTTCACATTGAATTAGCATTTGACAAATTTAAGTTTGGAAAACAATATCCTTCATGTGGTGTCCGTTTTCATTGATGCATTTCTCAAGGTGTTCTTGGAAGTTGGCCTCCTCCACTCTCTCCAGTATTGCTCTGTCAATTGGCGGGGCAACTTCCACGCGAATAGTTTCTTTCAAATACTCATACACACGTGCCTTTGAGGTATCCCGCAAGAAATAATCACAAAATGGACAAATCTGGGGACCAAGGAGGCCAAGGAGTGTCAGCAAACCTGGAAATGAGACGGTCAATGCTGGGGAGAGTGGAGGAGGCCAACTTCCAAGAGCGCCTTCAGAAATGCATCAATGAAAACGGACACCACAATGAGGATATTGTTTTCGAAACTTACATTTTTCAAATGCTAATTCAATGTGAACACAGTGATGTCAATAAAATTTGTTTGAAACTAAAGTTAATGATTTTGTGAAATTTTCCAAATTGGTCGTCCTCTTTGCCTCACCCTGGACTATATACAATCCCTTTAGAAATAAATCTATATATACAATATCCTATAGTATACTATATATATATATATATATATATATATATAATATATATATATTATATATATATATTATATATATATATAATAATATATCTATATACATACATATATATATATTAAACTATATATATATTATATATATATATATATAATAACACTATGTATGTAAATATTTATACAGGCCACACATATATATATATATATATATAATATACTATAGATATATATATATAGCTGATATAGCAAACGTAAAGCGTAACATTAGTCTGAGTAATGGTAAAATGTTTTAAAGTGCAGATTAGCACTGCTTCGGAAACAGCCGGCCCCTCCACAGCTAGGAGGCCTCTTCTTGTTTTTAGGCCTAGTTTCTCCCTCCCACATAAGACATTCAAACGACTGTTGCCATAAATTCAGAGAAGCCCATATACTCCTGAAGAACGTTAAAATATTAAGTCTAGACGGCAAGTAATTGCTCACCAAATTACCCATAAAAGATGTTTTCCTTTTTCTCTCTTTCTCTCTCTAAGAGAAACTAGCGCCTTGATCGGACCATTTCCACCAGCCTGGGATAAAAATAATAAGATTTGTTGATCTGTTTGTGTTTAACAATGTTATTTCATTCGGAGATACTTTCCACAGACCGAGGTTTTATTTGTATTTGTTAAGTAACATGTTGGTGAATTCTCGTATTTTATATGATTTCCTTAGAAGTTTCACATCATCTCTTTGTTCGGGATATTTCCGGTTCGAGCTGATCTAGATTATGTGATGTCTACCCTCTATGGGTGTGTGAATGTTTACGCCAGAACTTTCTAGAGCTGGGGGCTGTTATATAAGTAGCCGCCAATGGTTGGTGAAGGATTGAAGTAAAGACAAGACAAGGCAAGGGAAGACAAGTCTCAAATCTCCAGTCATTTCACACAAGTATAAAGAAGAATTCAGTGCTGTCAGTTCTACATAGCCATTTTGGTGTTTCCGCCTTAAAAGAGGAGCCGTTCTAAGACGTTATTGTAACTTTCTGGGTTTCGGCGTTGCCCAGGTGTTTCAAATAAACTACTAGTAGATGCTTGCTATCGCTCGCATTTACTAGTTCCCATATCCGTACCATGCCAATACCCATACCCATACACGTTCCATACTCATATCCATACCATACCATATACCCGTCCTATACCCATATCCATGCAGTACCATACCCATACCTATACCCATAACGCTAACCATACTTATACCATACCCATACCTATACCCAAACCCATACCAATACCCATGCCCATATCCTTAGCATACCTATACCCAAATCCATATCCATATCCATACCCGTACCATTCTGAAACCTTCCTGTCATATATAAACGACTGACATATCTTGGCGTAGGTGAAGGAGTAGCTGTTGGCGGGCTTTGAATCAATGCTGATAACATTGGCGGTTCCGGACCATCACCAGTAGTGCCTGCTGTTGCTCTGGACAGGTATTAAAATATCATTCTAGAAAGACGTCTTCACTACTACAGGATCCTTTAAAGCAGTTTTCAGCTTCGGAAGCATTCCTGGAGAAATACCATTGGATTATAACGTCTTCTTACATTCTTAAAGACTCCAGGATCCTTTGAAGCAGTCTTCGCTCTATGAAGTATTCCTGGAGAAATGCCCATTGGATTATAAAGTCTTTTTACATTCTTAAAGACTTCAGGATCCTTTGAAGCTGTCTTCCGCTCATATGAAGTATTCCTGGAGAAATGCCCATTGGATTATAACGTCTTTTTACATTCTTAAAGACTCCAGGATCCTTTGAAGCGTCTTCAGCTCATATGAAGCATTCGTGGAGAAATGCCCATTGGATTATAACGTCTTTTTACATTCTTAAAGACTCCAGGATCCTTTGAAGCAGTCTTCAGCTCATATGAAGCATTCGTGGAGAAATGCCCATTGGATTATAAAGTCTTTTTACATTCTTAAAGACTCCAGGATCCTTTGAAGCAGTTTTCCGCTCATATGAAGTATTCCTTGAGAAATGCCCATTGGATTATAACGTCTTTTTAAATTCTTAAAGACTCCAGGATCCTTTGAAGCGTCTTCAGCTCATATGAAGCATTCGTGGAGAAATACCCATTGGATTATAACGTCTTTTTAGATTCTTAAAGACTCCAGGATCCTTTGGAGCAGTCTTCAGCTCATATGACGTATTCCTGGAGAAATGCCTATTGGATTATAACGTCTTCTTACATTCTTAAAGACTCCAGGATCCTTTGGAGCAGTCTTCAGCTCATATGAAGTATTCCTGGAGAAATGCCCATTGGATTATGACGTCTTTTTAGATTCTTAAAGACTCCAGGATCCTTTGGAGCAGTCTTCAGCTCATATGAATTAAGTCCTGGGGAAATCCCCATTGGGATTATAACGTCTTTTTTAGATTCTTAAAGACTCCAGGATCCTTTGAGCAGTCTTCAGCTCATATGAAGTATTCCTGGGAAATTCCCCCATTGGATTATACGTTCTTTTTGTTCAGATTCTTAAAGGACTCCCAGGATCCTTGTAGTAGTCTTCAGCTCATAAAGTATTCCTGGAGAAATGCCCATTGGATTATAACGTCTTCTTACATTCTTAAAAACTCCAGGATCTTTTGAAGCAGTCTTCAGCTCATGAAGCATTCCAGGAGAAATGCCCATTGGATTATAACGTCTTTTTACATTCTTAAAGACTCCAGGATACTTTGAAGCAGTCTTCAGCTCATATGAAGCATTCGTGGAGAAATGCCCATTGGATTATAACGTCTTTTTACATTCTTAAAGACTCCAGGATCCTTTGAAGCAGTCTTCAGCTCATATGAAGCATTCGTGGAGAAAATGCCCATTGGATTTATAAATTTTGTTCTTTTTACATTCTTAAAGACTCCAGGATCCTTTGAAGCAGTTTTCCGCTCATATGAAAGTATTTCCTGGTGGAGAAATGCCCCATTGGATTATAACTGTTTTTTCTTTTACATTCTTAAAGACTCCAGGATACTTTTTGAAGCGTTCTTTCAGCTCATATGAAGCATTCGTGGAGAAATACCCAATTGGATTATAACGTCTTTTTAGATTCTTAAAGACGTCCAGGATCCTTTGGAGCAGTCGTTCAGTTCAATGACCGTATTCCTGGAGAAAATGCCCTATTGGATTTATAAAACGTTCTTCTTACATTACTTAAAGACTCCAGGATCCTTTGGAAGCAGTCTTCAGCTCCCATATGCAAGTATTCCTGGAGAAATGCCCATTGGCTTATAACGTCTTTTTGTTACATTCGTTAAAGACTACCAGGATCTTTTGGATCAGTCTTCAGCTCTAATATGAAGTATTCCTTGGGGAAAATCCCCATTGGATTATGAACGTTCTTTTTAGAGTTCTAAAAAACTCCAGGATCATTTGAAGCAGTCTTCAGCTCATATGAAGTTTATTCCTGGGGAAATCCCCATTGGAATATAAAGTCTTTTTAGATTCTTAAAGACTCCAGGATCCTTTGTAGTAGTCTTCAGCTCATAAAGTATTCCTGGAGAAATGCCCATTCTTGGATATAACGTCTTCTTACATTCTTAAAAACTCCAGGATCTTTTGAAGCAGTCTTCAGCTCATGAAGCATTCCAGGAGAAATGCCCATTGGATTATAACGTCTTTTTACATTCTTAAAGACTCCAGGATACTTTGAAGCAGTCTTCAGCTCATATGAAGCATTCGTGGAGAAATGCCCATTGGATTATAACGTCTTTTTACATTCTTAAAGAAGACCTCCAGGATACTTTGAAGCAGTCTTCAGCTCATATGAAGCATTCGTGGAGAAATCCCCATTGGATTAATAAAGTCTTTTACATTCTTAAAGACTCCAGGATCCTTTGAAGCAGTTTTCCGCTCATAGAAGTATTCCCCTTTGGAGAAAGGCCCATTTGCTTTAAAACGTCTTTTTACATTCTTAAAGACCCTGGATCCTTTGAAGCGTTCTTCAGCTAATTATGAAGCATTCGTGGAGAAATACCCATTGGATTATAACGCGTTTCTTTTTAGATTCTTAAAGACCCTCCAGGACCTTTGGACAGTTCTTCCGCTCATATGACGTATTCCTGGAGAAATGACTATTGGATTAAATAACCGTCTCTTCTTACATTCTTAAAGACTCAGGATCCTTTGGAGCAGTCTTCAGCTCATATGAAGTATTCCTGGAGAAATGCCATGGATTATAACGTCTTTTTACATTCTTAAAGACTCCAGGATTCCTTTGGAGCAGTCTTCAGCTCTATGAAGTATTCCTGGGGAAATCCCATTGGATTATATAACGTCTTTTACATTCTTAAAGACTCCAGGATCCTTTGGAGCAGTCTTCAGCTCATATGAAGTATTCCTGGGGAAATCCCCATTGGATTATAACGTCTTTTTAGATTCTTAAAGACTCCAGGATCCTTTGGAGCAGTCTTCAGCTCATATGAAGTATTCCTGGGGAAATCCCCATTGGATTATAACGTCAATTTTAGATTCTTAAAGACTCCAGGATCCTTTGTAGTATAGTCTCAGCTCATTTTAAAGTATTCCTGAGAGGAGCCCATGATTTATTGGATTTTTAGGTTTACGTCTTCTTTTACATTCTTAAAAAACTCCCAGGATCATTTGAAGCAGTCTTCAGCTCATAAAGTATTCCTGGAGAAATTCCCATTGGATTATAACGTCTTATTAGATTCTTAAAGACTTCCAGATCCTTTGTAGTAGTCTTCAGCTCATACAGTATATCCTTGAGAAATGCCATCTGGAGTATAACGTTTTCTTACATTCTTAAAGGACTGCAGGATCCTTTTCAAGCAGTCTTCAAGCTCCTGAAGATTTCTGAGAAATCCCATTGGTTATTAACAATCTTCTTTTTTACATTCCAAAAGACTCCAGGATCCTTTAAAAGCAGTCTTCAGCTCCTGAAAGCATTCTTTGGAGAAAATGCTCACCGGCTCATAAACATCTTTTTCTTACATTTTTAAAAACTCCAGGATCATTTGAAGCAGTCTTCAGCTCATAAAGTATTCCTGGAGAAATTCCCATTGGATTATAACGTCTTTTTAGATTCTTAAAGACTCCAGGATCCTTTGTAGTAGTCTTCAGCTCATAAAGTATTCCTGGAGAAATGCCCATTGGATTATAACGTCTTCTTACATTCTTAAAAACTCCAGGATCTTTTGAAGCAGTCTTCAGCTCATGAAGCATTCCAGGAGAAATGCCCATTGGATTATAACGTCTTCTTACATTCTTAAAGACTCCAGGATCCTTTGTAGTAGTCTTCAGCTCATAAAGTATTCCAGGAGAAATGCCCATTGGCTTATAACTTCTTCTTACATTCTTAAAGACTCCAGGATCTTTTGAAACAGTCTTCAGCTCATGAAGTATTCCAGGAGAAATGCCCATTGGATTACAACATCTTCTTACATTCTTAAAGACTCCAGGATCCTTTGAAGCAGTCTTCAGCTCATATGAAGTATTCCTTGAGAAATGCCCATTGGATTATAACGTTTTCTTACATTCTTAAAGACTCCAGGATCCTTTGAAGCAGTCTTCAGCTCATATGAAGCATTCCTGGAGAAATGCCCATTGGATTAATATGTCTTCTTACATTCTTAAAGACTCCAGGATCCTTTGAAGCAGTCTTCAGCTCATGAAGCATTCCTGTAGAAATGCCTATTGGATTATAACGTCTTTTTACATTCTTAAAGACTCCAGGATCCATTGAAGCAATCTTCAGCTCATATGAAGCATTCCTGGAGAAATGCCCATTGGATTATAACGTTTTCTTACATTCTTAAAGACTCCAGGATCATAAACGGAATGTAGTTAGTTCATAGTTACCATATGATATTAATCAAACACTTCATAAATTCTAAAGGTCAAGCAAGCTATTTTTTTATCTGGTTAACCTCTATATTATTTTTAGAAGAAAGAAAATGGTGTCCTTACAGCTCTATAAACATTTTGTTAATAGTAATTAATCTCAACACGTTTCATCATAAAGCACGGAAAAAGGAAGGGGGGAGGGGGGGAAGAGGGTGGGATGGGAAAGGGAGAGGGGAGGGGGGATTGAGGGTGAGGGGGAATTATCGTTTTTCCATGAGGGAGTTGAGGTCCTGGTGAGAAGCAGCCAAGGAAATTAATATAATAAATATTTTTGTATGTCTATTTCATATTTTAGTCACGCCAGGTATAAGGCCAATAGCCATTTTCACAAACATTCCTGACCTAACACCATCGCATGATATGTTTAGATGCCCCCAAAAAATAATCTTAATCGTTCAGTGACATGGCTGCACAAGGTGAAAAAAAATATCTTAACATAGTTGAAGGTTGAGCTTATTTTTTAAGGCCAAACAGCATACTTAGGTAACTTATCGAAACAGGTTAATCTTTATTTTAAGGTTCAAGAGAACTCTTATTTTTTATCAATGATCTTCAGGCAGAAATTCCTTGAGTGTCGCCGAAAAGATCGAAAAATGCGAAACATCCACCAGATGCCGCCACAACTTCCCCCTGTGGTGATTATTTACGATGCATACATGGAACCAAGCAGGTAGCCAGACTGCACTGTCGGCGGACGGCGTCGAAAGAGTATGAAAGTGTTAGTATTATAAATTTTTCCGCATGGCCAACGGGAACCCGGACATAGAAGGCGGGGAAAAAATCATACTGAATTCACAGAACTGAGAACGTTTGGTCAAAATCTATTTTGGACTCGTGCGAGCTCGCAAATTAAACTCTAAGACTAAGTATAATATTAAATGCTGTAAGATATGTTTAAATGCAACAGACGATTAAAATAAGAGAGGCAATGCTAAAGATTTTGACCGTTGGACAATACGGAGGAAACCAGATCAGCAAAGGATGCGCTGAAGCGCGTATACATACAAGCTCTGATTTAGCTCCTGTTGAAGCAGAAAGAGGTCAGCAAAAATAGTAACCAGTTAGACCAGAGCGTTTCAGTTAATCTCCGGCTGGAATCAGTGTCACGAGTGTCGGATACTAGTCGGAAAGAGCAAGATAAGGTTTCTAATTATAAACTAAGAACTGCGGGAATGAGTTAACTTTGGTGTTCATTTGTGAATTCTTTGTTCTGTGATAATAATGTAGATATCTGTTACAAGCACGGAACTACAACTGTTTAAATCTTAAAAGGCTTTTTAGCTACTGTGCAAAGATATTCTTCAGAAGAATGTTACCTTTGACATTTTATCAGTGTTTACAAAATAAATGTAAGCTTAAACTGTGCGTTCACTTTGTTATCAGCCAATTAGTTTTATAATCTAGCTAATACATCATGTGTTTGAAATAAAAGCTTATAAGATTATATCAGTTATTTTATTTCATCTCTCAGATATATTTGGATTTAGACGTTAGAGGACATTTTCTAAGAATAAACGATTGATTTTGGTAAAAATTTTGTATTAAAGAATCCAACTGCAGGTTACTTTCTCATATGTTAAACAACTAATTACATTATATATGTGTGTGCGCGCGCGTGTGTGTGTGTGAATTAATATAAAAGGTTATGAATTCCTGGCTAATATGAGAATTATATTATTGTTATAATTGTACTCTGCGTTGTAATGCCAAAACCCAAGTAAATGGAAGAATAGGTATCATGGAAAATGTCAAAATATCTTTAATTCCAGGATTATTTTCTTCGTGCCACATGTAAAACTTCGAATAATCTGAAATCTAATTTGGGATCGCATGAAAGGCTCATATTGCCCTTTGACGTGACCTGAATTCGGTGACTCGTGCGACTTATTTCCTCTCTTTCCCAGAGCGAATTCTTACAGTATGTCGACACAGTTTTTTTGCAAAGGGAATCGAAAGAAAGAATTGGTAAGTTTCGCGTCTGATTCTTTTCTGACGTCACTCTCGTGGAAAATTCATATTGATACTCGTCATATTCTAATGATGTGGCATGACTCATGCACTTCATTTACGGTAAAATATGATAATGTATTTACCCTTTGGAAAAGTTGTGATAATTTTTCATCTTTAACCTAGACATTGCTGTAAACATTTACAAACATTAACAACGTATTCATCCCCGTCATGGTAAATTAGCTTTAGCAAGCGTCTCTAAGTTCTCCTGAGATATTTTTCCCGTGGGTGTAATTCCAGAAACCTTTATCTCTGCTGAAAATAGAAGACCTCAGAAATTATTTCACAAATCTAAGCAGCCAAACAGAAGGACAATTGATGTCTTCATTTCTTGTAACTGTATTCGTTGTTATCCAGGCATACTGTGTCTCTTGAAGCTCCCAACAGAAACCAAGTCTTACTTTGCTATGTTTCTTTGTCAGTTTTTCTGTTCATTAGTACTTTCATCTAAATGGCCTTTAGTATCAAACCACGCAGTCTTCCTTAATAGCAGTATGAAGTCTCTACTCATGGGATGTTATTATTATTATTATTATTATTATTATTATTATTATTATTATTATTATTATTATTATTATTATTATTATTATTATTATTATTATTATTATTATTGAACAGCATAGCAAGACTATGGGCATTCTGATATGACTTTTTTTATTTCATATTCACTAATTGTTTCTCCTTGTGGAAGTCATTTAATAAGTTTCCGAATGACGGCATGAATGTTACACCAGAAATTAAATAACATTCGTATGCTATAAAATAACATGAAAATCAAAAGGCAAAGTTTAGTATTATTATTAATATCAATTTCATTACTAACTGTTTTATCCCTTATTTTTCTTTCGTTATAGTTTGTTTTCGTAAGAATGAGCCAAAGACCTGTAGACACGACGAAAGGCAAGTGTGTCGAAGCTTGAGCCCCGGGGAAATGAAACATAAAGTTAGTGAGGTCTCGCTCGGGACAAGAGAGATATTGGAGAGATGATTTCTTCACTAAACCATTACACGGTAACGAAGCCTTGATTGTGGAATTCCTGCCATGAAAAAGGAAGAGCGTAAAACACGTTTATCCTTATTTAAGTGATGGCCAAGAAACGGCAGTAAAAATAACAATACAAACTGGGTGCACTACAGATTTTATTTGCTCTTCATGGCACTTATTTTGAGGACTTACATTGTCCGTATATCCTCACGTTAATTGTTTCTGTAAAGCCCACTCTTTTTTCTTTAAATCTATACACACATACACATATTATTCTTTCTGACTGAGCTGGCTTTACATTAGCACGGGCTCTTGCTCAAGGAGCATCCCTAAAGTGCCATACAATATTTGAAGTGAAAGAATGGTCATGCAAAAACAATTGAAAATAAAGGTAAGAAAACGTTAAAAAAAAGTTTATGAAAGGAAAACTTCAACGAGTATGATTAAAAGCACCTTCAAACCCTTAGGTACTCATCAATAATGGAGAAACAGTGACAGTAATAAGAGGAAAATCAGGGAAAGAAAAGTCTACGGAGATTAGATGCCATATTTACCTTACTTTGCAAGAAAAGAAAAAAGCATTGAGCCTTAGGAGTAGGTATCAATGGAGAAAAAGGGAAAATATATTTAGTCAAGGAACAAAACTGAAGGGAGGACGTGTGGTTGTGTTTGTCGCTCAAGAAGAACTGGGTGTTATCAGAGTATTGAAAGGCACTTGGCCAGTATTTGCCCTTCAAAGGAGGACTGTAGAAAGTCAGTGTATTAATACGTTTTGTTTTGACTCCTTCAGCAAGCGACAGCGGTAAGAGAAAGCAGCTCAGGTGGAAAATAGAGCGATAGTTGAAGGATTCGTCAGACGTTAGGCGGGCGGCAGGGAAAGGAAATGCTTTAATGGGAGAAACGGAGTAACTGCCAATCAAAGCGATTAACAGCCACCGCAGTGAGGAGCTCCTGTTCGAGAAAGTCGTCGAGATTGGAAATGCCAAACCGTTGCTGAGCTTCGTCGATCAAGTCCATAATGGTTTTCATAAGCCGCAGTTTTAAGAGCTGCTCTCAAGAATCTCCTTTCTACATGTCGACGATTTTTTTTCTGGATATCAGGAAGGTTTCTTCGATTCATTACCATTATTGGCTGGTGCTCTGCTGGTTGTGAAGGCAACCTTGAGGTTTGGGGTCGGGGTTGGGGTGGGTTGAGGAGGAGGAGTTGTGGGTGTTGGCTGCTCGGTTTGAGTCCCTTTCTCACGACACGAAACAGGCGCTGCTTCCACTGCTTGCTCCGTTGTTTCTACCTGTGGCTCTGGGAGTGTTGTTGGTCTGGGTACCGGTGTTGATGTGGGTGTTTTGGCCTTGGAGCTTGCTTTCAATGCGCAGTGCGGTCTAATCTGGCACTGCATCGTTTGAACCAGGCATGATGAGGTTCAGAACAGATGGAGTGTTTGGGTGAAGTAGGTTCCCCCCTTTTTTTAATTCATCCAGACATTACTTGGTCTAATGTATTTTGCTATATATGACGCAGATTGCGGAGCTTCTGCAAAAGTCATGGTGATGACTATACCGATGATAGCGGTAGCGTCTGAGAGGCTCAGGAGAGTATTCCTCAGTGGGGAAATAGCCCCACATTCTGAGCCATACTTGGCCCAGAACGAATCTTCGGAAGGTGCTGAGATCTTCCGTGACGAGGTGAGAGAGCTCTCTGTTGGGTAGTTACAGATGATGGCCTTTTTCAGTTTTCACGCAAGATGTCGAGTGTTGATCGGTCTTTCGCTGTTATGGTGAATTCTCCTTTGTAATTCAGCCGTACAGAGACATTAATGCAAGGGGTTGTTATTTTGAAGAGCCTCCACAGCAGCGTGTGTGGTCCATCCTTCAGCTGCCCTGGAAACTTCGGCAGTGGAGCAGAGGGCGAGAAGGAGAGGTTTAAGAGGAGCAGGATGAGGTGGAGGGTGAAGGGGAAGATGGGTGGATAGTCTCCGGGGTTGCCTTCTTGTTACCGGCCCTCCTATTCACTGACGGAGGGCGAGCTTCGTCCGTGAAATATCCAGAAGCCTGCGGTCGTTTTTACTGTGAACGGGGCATGGTTCTCACTTCACTCTCATAACAGTAAACTCTTCCAACAGTCAAATAAAATCCAAATAAACAGCTGTTGAAAAGCGAGTGATGAGGCAAGACAGTCAAGGGCGTAACCACTAGCCAGCGGAGGTTGGGGGACCTACTACATAACCGAAGGATATACACTCGGATATATATATATATATATATATATATATATATATATATATATATCTATATATATATATATATATATATGTGTGTGTGTGTGTGTGTGTGTGTGTGTGTGCGCGCGCGCGCGCTCCTCCCAACATCTGTTTTTTCCTTTTCTAGTCCCTGGGATGACCTGTCTGGTCGATCTTCAGGTCTTCCTGTCCTTCCCTCAAGCTTCCTGATCTCCTTGGTCGTATGGTTAATCCTTTTTTGTTCGGGTTTATTTTCTTCTTAAACCTGTATAAGCTGAACATTCGCTACCACAGCCAGTCCTCGGCACTGGCCAAACGCTGCTCGAATCATAACCACAAGATCAACTGGGAAATAACAGATCTCATATACAAACATTGGAGTAAAACAGCGAGGGTGATCCCAGAGAACGCCCTCATCAGCTGCTGTGGAAAAACAATGACATGCAACATGGGTAATAATATGAAGGACAAGGTCACTTTGGAAGTTATATACCAGAATTTTAAGAAACGCTCAAACAAAAATACGGGCAGTAAAGGGATAATCCCGAACAACGAAGGATTAAGCATACGACTAAGGAGATCAACAGTGTTATCGCCTCTGTGCATTGGTACCCAATGAAGAAGACTGTTAGTATGTCTTCGAAAGCTATTACTTGGTCGATAATTGTACCTTGAAAATTTTACAATCTGGCGTCTAAACCATCCCGTCTCATTGAGTAGTAGGAATATAAATAAACAGTGAAGTTGTGTGGCTATTTTGTGATATATCTTTACATATATAAATATAACTGAAATAGGCCGTGTGAAACAGAGTATGTGAAACTCCGAACACTCTGCCATGCCTACGCTTTGCCCTCCACAAATCCCAACTCATTTCCCGCCGTCCTTCCTGCTGACACTGCCAAGTACTGATTATCCCAGGGCTGCCCGAAGAACATGTCCAAGTCATCCTTATCTCGCGATCCTCATTATCACATCTACATTTAGAACCTCCGTATTTCAGTAATGTTATCACTTTTCACTCTATCCTACCATCAGATCTCTACTATTCTTCTTGAAGCTTTATTTTCAGATCAACAAAATCTTTCAGGTATGGTTTCATTACCATGCCCTGATTCTTATCCGCAAAGCGAGAAAGATCGTACTGCGCTACATATGCTTTTACTTTCGTATGTAGTTTGTAGTTTCAGTCTAAGTGATTCCCAGATCGCATTCAGCATGGCCGTTGTGGATATTGGTGTTTTTTAGCCTTTCCCATAAATTTTAACTTAAAAGAACCTGAACTGACATTTATATATAGATAATGTGTGTGTGTTAAAAAGTAATATATCAGTTAGACTAATAGGCTAATGTATATGAGAAGTGAAGTCAGTCATTTAAATCAAATAAAGTGCATACTATATAGAAAAATATATGTAAACGAAAAAATTAAAGGCAAGTAAATTCTAATATGATAAACTTTAAAAATCATAAAAAATCATAATAAAGTATAACACAAAAAAATTTTAGCATCAAAACTTACAAGCCACCAGTGTTGCATACCTGGACTTTGGACTAGGTTGTAGTTTAAAGTATATTTGTATCTGTGTAGAACCATCACACTATTACGTACATCATATGCGGCTAATAATTTTTACAGAAATTATGGGAGCTATATTGATAGAAAGTACTATACTCGGTTTTTTTCCATCTGTCCATCCGCCTGTGGTGTTTTTGCATGGTAACACTGCGTCCCGGGCTTTAAATATTTACGCTATGTGTAAGTTTTAGGTAAATAAAAGGATATCTGGGTGTACATTTGCAACTAAAAAGTGTTTTAATAATATGCGAATTACACCGTTAATATTCGAAATAGGATATTGTTATTATTGTTGAGTAAGCTGAATGTGACTATCTAAAGCCCGGGACGCAGTGTTGCCATACGCAAACATCACAGGCGGTTGGACAGATGGAAAAAAACAGAGTATAGTTAAGACAATGAAAAATGAAAAATAAAATGTACACAAGAAATACATGTATAATTCTACAAAACTTTTGTACCATCATCATTGTGTCTCCTTATATTGTCCATACGGTAAATGCAGGTGGTAGTCCCCAGCCATATGGTAAATGCAGGTGGTAGTCCCCAGCCAATAGCATTTGTAATAATGATAATAAAACAAATTATATATATATATATATATATATATATTATATATAGATATATATATATATATATATATATGTATATATATATATATATGTATATATATATATGTATGTATGTATGTATATATATACATATATATATACATATATATATATTTGTGTGTGTATTATATTTACATATTTAATTGTTATAATTGAAATTATTAAAATATGCATAATTAACTATTACATTCACATCCCTTATTATATATGAATGTAGCATTGACTATGGTAGTTAAGATAGTTATAATACAAATAACAACATATACGGTATATGTAAAAGAGCATGAACATTTTTCCACGTAGTATACTAGAAAAATTAATCAGATGTTCCAACTTGACTATGACCTGACGCATATTGATAGTACGAGACTAGTTGCATACAAGCTTACCAATTAGTTTTAAAGGAACAGTGAGGTAAATATAGTACGGGACTCTTTGTGTTCAAACTTACCAACTAGCTTTTTAAGCAACAGTGAGGTAAATATATTACCAATTAGTTTTCTAGCAAATAATTGACAATTGATTGCAAAGTCTTCACTATTCTTATGAATATTTGCAAATCTAGAAACTACGAGCGTATGACTCCTAAGTCAATGTAAATAGTATATTTGAGTAAAGAGCAGGCAGTCCTAGTATTTGGAAATTAAAATCTCTCTCTCTCTCTCTCTCTCTCTCTCTCTCTCTCTCTCTCTCTCTCTCTCTCTCTCTCTCTCTCTCAGAAACTTTAGTTAGAGATTTATTGTTAAAAAGTTTAAAATTAGTATCTGAAAACGATCCTGTTCTAGACGGGTAATTATTAGTATTAGAAACTTCTTATATTCTAAAGTCTGCCCAAACGGAATATAATTTAAGCCCCGCCCACTTTCTGCCAATGGACAATCAAGTAGCATATCGTACGATACTCCAGAGCCCAGGCAGTCAGTCTCAGTCAGTCATGAGTAAATGGTGATAGTTTCGGATCATTTTCTTCTTTTATTTTGTTGAGATATGCGACATTAAAGACCAAACCAACTCATTTTGATTTATGACATTACGAAATATAACCTAAAAATTATGCCTAGGCTTATATGTAAGTCCGTGTAGGCCTAGCGAACAGTTGTGTAGGGCTATAGTTGTCAATGTGTGGTTAAATCATGTTTGCTTTCTCATTGTAGCACAGGCCTCTCCATCTGTTTTTATTCTATTCCCGTCTTCTTCTTCCTCTTCAAAAGGTTTGTCTTTTTATCTAATAATTACGGCCGTATTTTTAAAGTTCTCACCTACATAAAGACAATGTTGTTCGATTTCTCTCTCTCTCTCTCTCTCTCTCTCTCTCTCTCTCTCTCTCTCTCTCTCTGAGCCTAATTATAATATCAACCATATGAGACCATACAGGAAAAAGAGATATTCTTATGTAGCAAATGAATCGATATTAGAATAGCAATATAATGTTATCATTGATATACAGTGTGTAACAAGAGTTTATGTAAATATTTTAGGAAATGAAAAAGAGAGGGAAGCAATTGTTTGATAGATGAAGGGCTAAAATCACATGATATGATAGTATGATACAAACGTTATGACTTATATACAGGTTTATCTGAGTCTAAGACTTTTCTGTACATAGAAAAATGACGTCCAATGAATTTTGTAAAACTTTCTCTCTGTGGACGAAAATAAGGTAAGATGTATTAATCCATATAATAGAAATTAAATATGGAGATATTATCAAGAAGAGTTACCGTCCAAGAAGAAATTTTATATTTTCTTAGTAATGAATAACAGTAAAATAAAGAGTGTAGCGAGTGGATATTGCAATGCATACTGCGTACTTTGGTAGAAGCAATAATAGGAGCTTGATGATATGCGCGCGATCTGCTGCAAGCCTATATTAAAGGTATTCCTCTTCAGCTTCCCCTGTCTGGAACAGAAAATAAATGCTGTTACTATTATGATCGTTATCGCTTATACTGCTAAATTGCGATTAGTAAGATGTATAAGACGAAAATGCGATATTAAATTGAAAGTTGATTTGCAAAATTACGTCAAAGACACTAGTCTGTTGTGAGAGATATATATATACATACACCAGATACGCAAAAAAAACTATTAGGTTAAGCATGCACATGATAAACTTTATCGTTCGGAGTTATTATGAATATTTGGAGTTGCATGTTTGTTTGTTTGTTTGTTACATACACGTTCTCTTTTATTTGGACTTATTTCCAGTTCTGTTAGTCGGGCACTACGCATAAAATATAATCGGTCTAAAGGAGATTATTTGTACATTTATATACTCTTATCAACTAAGTGCGCAAATCGATAGAATTTGCAAATACAGGGAAAATAAATAATGGATATTTGTCCACACCAGAAATAATACTGACGCCCTTCCAGATTAAGATAGTAGTTCCCAGTAGGAGGACAATTAGCCGTAAACTTAATTGGTCGTTATTAATGGCCCTGGAAAGTGATATTTAGGAGGACAGTAACTGGTGATTATGTTACTATAAGGCTCGCTAAATAGCTTTCAAATGGCTTCGCTCTGTTCCTTTTGGATTCTGAGCAGAGTGAAGGCCAGGAAGAGACGAGATGGTCACGCATCTCACTGAAATGCGAAAAGAAAAAGAATCTTAAAGAAACGAAAACTAAATTGGCGTTTGGTAGAGGTCATATTAAAGTATATATGAAAGAGAAATCGCTTTTGTTCAAGCAGGTTCTTTTCTTCGTCGATAGAAGAGATTATCCGGAGATGAATAAATTGGGTTGTTATGAATTCTAATGATTACTTTACTTTTTCCTGATGTCCAAAGAAAGAATTCCGTAGTGGAGTGAAAAGGATAAAAAATGTTGTCTTTTGTAGGTACTGCGTTGTTAAAATGTTAGATTGTGGAGAATAAGGAAAAATGTTACCATTAATCAGGAAAGGCGGAACGAAAATGTCAAAATGATACAAATGTGAATATGTGATTTTATAATGTAACTATTTTTACTCATCGATGTGAGAGGAGCTTTTTATCACTAAGAGAAGGTACATTCTCTTGCGATGGATTTACAACAAACGACAAAAAGTATAAAATCCGAAGGTACCAAGATATGCTAAAGTCTCATGGACTTTTATAGAGGGTAGAAGAAATTCGTTCAATACTAAAAGAATATTGCAGTGCTAAATTCACGGAGTTCCAAAAGTGTTAAAGAGAAAGGGTTTTTTTCAGCAGCAGGATATAACAAACAAGAAAATCACAAGATACGCAGAGCAGTTTCATTTAATGTGAATGAGTTCTGTCCTGAACGAGCAAATGATGAAACGATTTACGGTAGACCATTAATTACTCCACTGTTGAATGAATATAGTAATTACGTTCACATTTTTTTATCCATGATCAGGGTTGTGTTATTTTCGACTACATCACTATGCCAGAATTTCCACATGCATAACTTTTCAGATTAAAATAAAGAAGTTTCACGCTTGATGTCATTTCATTTACAAGTAATGACTGAAAGCAAATCCACGCTCGCAGTCTATTTTCAGCGAAACGAATGTCAGATTATAATGTAACTCTAGAAGTTTATTTTAACTAAAATTTCCTTTTCATTCTGGAACAAACCCCAAATATTTGAATCCATGTTCAAAGGAGAAAATAGGCATTACTTCCATTATAACTTCATCAATCGGATATCCGACTGGATATTTCGAAAATATAACATAACCGTCATTTGCAGCTGGAGCACTACGTCCTAACGACATAAGCCCAAGACATAAACGATGCAAGCTTGCGTCTTTTTCGAAATCAAGGCTCTTAGTATCTGTTCCTTGTTCCCAAGTACAAGGTATCATGGCGATGAATAGGACCGCCCCTTTATCTCCCACTTTCTCCCCCACCCCACCAAAAAAAAAATTATAATAGTTATAATAATAGTAAGGAATCATAATGGTTAGAAATCTTCAAAAGACAATTCCAGAAATAAAGTATTTTCTAATTTAATGAAATTCAAATCCTGGTCACTATTATTATTATTATTATTATTATTATTATTATTATTATTATTATTATTATTATTATTATTATTATAAGTACATAATCAAAATTTAATGACAAAATTGTTTTTTATGGCGAGGCGCCTTTTTATCCTTATTCTCGTTATTATCATGAACACAGCCCTATTGTGAAAAATTTAATAGTTTCAGTAGCAGTACATAAAGCATTAGGAACCACACTTGAGTCTTTCTTTAAAGAACTGCGAAAGAAGCCATATGTAAATAGCATGATAAGCTTTACGGAATGTTTTCAGTTACGTGCTGTGGCAAAGCAATAGAGGAAGTGCGTTCATTTGCATCCCTAGCCATAAACATCGTGCTTCAAATAAGCACCATTTCTCTCACAATTCTCTGTTATTTTTCAGACTCGGGAGGGATAAGTAAGAGAAGAAAACGCACGAAAGGAACGCGATAAACTTGGAGTGAACGGTTCCGGGTGTACGTGACGAAGAGAAGGAACAGCTAATGCTTGTTCATGAGTTCCTCGGGAAATAAACATCGCGCGTCAGCCAGCCCATCTCTGGTGAATGTATTAGCCGCTGCGGAACAACAAATGGCTCCAATGCAGTGCTCCAGTTGGCTGTCAACGTCCCACACTTAATTTGTTTTCTTGGGTACTTGCTCCTAAAGATATCTCGACTTTATATCGCTGTTTGTTTATCTCCTCGTTTCCATTTGACATTCTTGATAATAACAGAAACTTAAACCAGGACGAACTATTTGTAGGCTGTCACTGATTGTCCCTCTGTTTTCCTCTGCTTTTTATTTGTTATTACCTTGTTTTGCGGTCACAAAAGGGAGCTTTAGGGGCATTTCGATCATGGTTTATCATTTTATTTGGTTAGTTATAGCTGAGATGTCTGTTAATCATGCCAAACATACATACGTAGTACACACACACAAACACATGTATATATATAATATATATGTGTGTGTGTAACAACACGAGGATAGTTCTGTTTGGCATACAGGAACTCGGGCGATCACGGCAGCTGTGACCTGAAGAAGTCTGTCGTTTCCTGTCTTACTTAAAATGTTTCACCTAAAGTTACGTTCTTCTTCTATATTTCAGGGTTTTTCTTTCCCCTGAGGAGAAACCCTTGTCTTGCTATCCCCACCTAGGTATGTGTATGTATTTAAATATGTGTATTTGTATAAATAGAAGTACTACATTGCTTATGGTACGTTCACGCTACAGGGAAACGTCAGAAACACTTCTCAAAGAGGTTGTATACAAGTCAGTGACTTATTACTAGTCTTAACCAGTGCTGACTTGTGTCTATGGCATGTTTTACTGTAGTGTGGACGCACCTTTATTCTATTTCTATATATGACAACTAGTGCCAGGTACAGTGTACCGCCCCTTAAAAGCAACCTTTATAATCATTTCGGATCGTTTCCTTCCGATTCAGGAGATAGCCAAAGAAGGACATTTGTCTGGTAAGAACTTAAGTAACGTCCTAACTAATTTCGCCATCTGCATTTCTTATTATTCTTTTATTTTAAAAAATGGCTTTGGAATTGGTATGGTTTTATTTTTCGTTCCACGAGCGGCTTTCATTAGTCAATATGCATAGTTCTGTTTTATTTTTTATATTTTTTTCATTATTCTTTCCAAAGTTTCATTTCAATAGTGCAGAGGGACTACAGCCAGCAGCGACCGCTTTCATACCATGAAAAATTTACGGAATGAACGTTCGTCACTTTTTTTTCCTGTGTTAGTTATTTGATAAACAGATTAAAATGGAACTTGCTTCCGTGATCTCAATCGAGAAAAAATGAGAAACCCAGGAAAAGAAGTTAAGGCCGTACTTCTTTGTTTCGAGGCTTTTCATGTTATGGCTTAAATACGGAAATAAAATATATATATATTTAATCGTTATTCAGGCTAATTGTCATTCATATTTAAACTTATCTTTCAAAGGAGGACGGAAAACTGAAACAGTGAAGTTTTGTATCACTCTAAAATCCCTATCAACATATTTTGTTCCAAAGTAACAAGTGCACTTTCTGTCTGCGTTGCAGAACGTAATTATGTCGTATAACACTGCAATATAACCTAACAGCAGATATGACAAAGGGGAGCAATATCTTTGTCAGCTTCTTACGCAGATGTTTAGGTTAAATGCTTAAGCTGTGCCAGATATAAATCTTTCTGACGATATTGTCACGCGCACGTGGCCTCCCCTTTCATAATTCATCATATTGATACAGATTATTGCAATGAGTCTCAGAAACTGTGTCGTTTTCTCCGAGTAATTCCAGGATCTGCGTCTTCTGTCGCTGTACGGATGTTGGACTCAAGTCTAAAAAAATAAAAAAATGGACTTGCTGATCCTGACTTCCATGTCTGAGATTTCAGTATAATTCGATATATTATTCTTGCAGAGAATAGCTTCCAAGGACTTTTAATAGATTCTCAAGGGTCATCATTAAATGGAAATATACAACATTCGGAAAAAAACGAAATAGAAAAGTTTCTTATTGGAATATAGAGAGTATTTTCTCTCAGGAATATTTATATTGCTTTTTCATTTGTGAGGGATTGCTATGTTATATTCTTTAACTATATTCCTTTGTTTTCACTGATGACATTTTCGTAATAGGCCTATTAATACAGTTCGTAAATAAAGTTACACTGAAAGTAACTCATAATATCCCGAAACATCTTATAAGAAAAGAATTTTAAAATCTCACAAAAATTAGAATGAAATTCCAAGATCTTTATAACACAACATGATTGTGTTTTATGACAATGAGAAATTCCACGATATAGATAATTCGGTGCAATTTCAAATGTTTTCAGGGGTGAAAATCCACCAGTCTATGACCCTACCTGCCATAAAAATGCGTCCTTGAAAAGAATGTTTCATATATTCATGCAATATCTGTTCCATCGTCTTAAAAGACATGTTATATTCATCACTACGAGACAAAATATTTCAGAAAATTATGAGCATTTATTTTAGCCAGTAATCTTTTTTGAAGCATAAAAAGACTCAAGCAAATAACGAAGCAGGTTTTGGAGAGATTGCTTTCCTGACCAGATACTCTATAGTTATCTTATTACTAACAAAAACACATGATATTCATTGATATGTTTGGTTTCGGGTTACCATTTGCTTTGTATTTCGTTATGTGAATAAGTCTACGGGAATCACTGTGTTTTTCATACACCACTGAATTTTTATTATTATCATTTATATTATATTAACTGAAATACCTCTCTAGTCTTTTTTCTGCACTAGCTGGACATCGAATGAGACCGCGAGAGGACGAATCGCTGGTTTACCCATCACAGTAACCAATTCTTTTGAGGATCTTGTACAACTGGACCTTCAAAAGTTCAAACGAAGACGCAGGGCATCACTACCCTCATACAATTTCTGCCCGTTAATTATTCATTTGTTAATTTTTTTTTTCTTTTCTAATAACAGACCTCTTCTTTCGGTATTTCTTGTTACCTGCTGTTACTTCATTCACATGAACACCATATTCTTTGGAAGCCTCAATGTCATGTCAATGGTCCCCGTAGGCTTGTTCAATGTGAATAGGGTTCGTGTTCTGCATAATAATAATAATAATAATAATAATAATAAATACAGTGCGCAACTTGAATACAGTACTTACAAGCTCTGAGGTAAGACTAGCAGAGGTTAACATCAGGTAAGGGATCTTTCAAGGTGACTCACTATCCCACTACGATTCGTAATATCGTAGTAGACATGTTCCCCATGACAAAAGTACTGCAGAAGATGGATGCTGGGTACCAGCTCATGAAAGGAGGCAACAGAATTAACCATCTGATGTTAATGGACGACATCAGGCTGTATAGCAAGAGCATCAAGGAAATAGATACCCTAATCCAGTCTGTAAAGATTGTATTTGGGGACATCAGGATGGAGTTTAGAATAGAAAAATGCGACTTGGGCAACATATAAAAAGGCAAAGGAACAAGGACCATAGTAGATGAAGGAGAAAAAAAAGTTGATAAGTATCAAGACCAGATAATAAAAATAAGGAGGATATTCGATATGCTAGTAGAAATTGTAATCCTAATCATAGGAACACTAGGCACGATCCCAAGGTCCCTGAAAAGAAGCCTGGAAAAACTAGATGCCGAAGTAGCTCCAGGACTCACTAAGAAGAGCTTGCTATTAGAAACAGCGCACATAGTGAGAAAAATGATGGAGAAAGAAACAAAAAAATAGATAATAAATAATGATGATAATAATAATTTCATTTCTTATTAATGACATTCTGCTCTCGAGAAATCAACATGAAATCTGAGTGGAGATGAGTCGTGTGATGGTGCCGATCATATTTTTCACCAACTAAATGGTTATTTTCTTTGAAGAAATCGAGATCTCTTTGAGTTAGCAAGGCACCTCAGAGCAATCAAAAAGTGCACAATACATTTCTAATGAGATTCCAAAGGAACGGGGGAAGCAACAAAATGGCTACTTCAAAAATGATGACTGTATAAGCCAGAGGAAGGTGGGGAAGAGGAGAAAAGGGAGCATAGCCAACAATGAGAAGGAAATCAACGCCATCAGCAATAGTGAAGTCATGACAAATAGAAGTGATAAGGAAAACCTTCAAAAGGGAAACGATTTAGCATATACTTCAACAAGGATATCAGTCACAAAATTATGAAATGCAATATGAAAGGATACAGTAGCCTACCATTTTACTTTCCATCCTCACAAGCGCACGACAATGAACATGAAATAAAAGTATGATTGCGTTAGTAAGTGTAAAAGAAACATAGGAACCTGCAAACGGTAGAGCAGAAGAGATGAGAACGAAAACATTTGGTAGATTAATCAAAGATCCAGAGTTGGTAGCCGTGGGTGTTATTACCAACAGACCGTCATAATAAATCAGGTGATTCCAGGCCATAGAAATACACCCCCGTAGTTAATAGGGCGGCCAGTGCACCTCAAGTGTTGTATCGAAAGCATTACTAAACGGTGTTTACAAGAGTATCTTCGGCCTCTACCTGTACCACACTGTAGCCATTTACTCAACACTCTTTCTTTTGCCTTATCTTTCATCTTGCTGTCCAACATCTTTAACCATCACTTTTTAGTGCAACTGAAGTTTTATCCCAGTTTTACCTTTAGATCCTTGTAATACAATTCATTTATTATCTGGATCTCCTTCTCTTGCCGGTGAACCACTCCAGCTCCCTCTTTCTCTGCCCGCAGTACTACTGCATGGCTGAAGGTGCCCCAGTGCTTGGCTTTATACCCAGTTGTCATGATACATTACTTTTCTAGGGAAACAAGATCACTTTTTTAAACATGGACCATTTCCGCAACCAAATATTCTGAAATTATTACTGAGGAGTTAAAGGAAATTCATTTGCTTCAGATAACGAAAGCAAACAATTGTACATCACATACACTATTTCATCTAATAACATGTGGAACGGTTTAATATTTTATATCCTAATCATGAGTAATAATTCACACCTATTTAGCTGTATGTAACTTCCTGTATTTAGTGCATTCTACAATAGCACTCAGTGTTTTGTTATTCGAGCGATCATTTGTAACACTACCTACTAAGTACCGTGTCAGTATGATGAAAAACTCTGTCTAGTAATCAATGGGATGGAAAAGCTGTGACTGATGACGCACCACTTATCTTCCAAGAGTGCCTTTTCTCGAACGCATTCCGCGTATGGGTTGCCTATTTGTTGTAATGAACTTTATAAGTCAGCTCAGCTCAGTGCAATTTCTCTCTCTCTCTCTCTCTCTCTCTCTCTCTCTCTCTCTCTCTCTCTCTCTCTCTCTCTCTCTCTCTCTTTTGCAAGATCCAAATCCACCTGCACCCTCGAGACCATTCTCCACCACCATGGGTAATTTCAGCTCCTTACCTTAATTGGCTTTCGAGTTTTGGAGATTTTACTGATGTTATTTCCTTTCTTTTCAAGAGCACATGTATCCAAACACTTACTTTAGACTGCATTAACAAAAGAATATGATAATGATGATCATGATACTGTTTACAAATGATAGTAAAAAAATTTCTGGGAATTTCAAAGCGAGGCTGGTTCTTCCCTTTCTTTTACATTCCCTGTTGAACACGACCGGAAAGAAAACCTATTTCTCTCGCCCTTCTCTTTCTTCCCCCTGATCTTCATAGTAAGTTTTTTGTCTTTGCTTTTTCTAATGATTTTGTTATTCTTCATCTTGCGTTCTCCCTTTCCTTCCTCCTTCTCGTTCCTCCTCTTCGTGGCCTTCCCAACGCTGGGAATAGCTCGAGGAGGAAATCCACTCCATCATGGCGTGGTGGTTCCCTTGAGGGTGTTGTTACTGAAAGGAATTCAACTGAGAAGAGCGAAAGGAATGAAGTGTGATTTGTCGCCGGATTATTTCCACTCTGTCACGAGAAGAAGAAGAAGAAAAAGCGCTCGTTGTCAGGCTTAAGAGAAAGGAGAGGAGGAAGAGGAGAGAGAGAGAGAGAGAGAGAGAGAGAGAGAGCCCGTCGAGAGAAAGAAATTGAGTGAATGACATCCTATCCTTTCCTTCTAGCAAACAAACGAAGACAAGTCGGAAGCTCCTAAGCTTTTCACTTACTAGAGTGAAAAAGGAAATGCCGACACGAAACGATTGTAAAACATTGGATAAAAGAATAAAAAACGCACCCGCCGACACTGAGGCCTTGCTCCTGCGGTTGCGGTGTTTAAATCCGAGTGACTCCTTTGTGCCTGTAAATGCTGGTGGCAGAGAAGGGCCTTTCGCACAAAAGGATATTTTCAAAGAATTGTGGATTCCTGCCTACTTCGACGACGCCCCTCGAATTTCTTATTTGTTTTGTTTCCATTGTTCGTGTGTTTTCCTGAGACTTCAGAGGATCATCCAGGAAAATGCTCCTCTCTCTCTCTCTCTCTCTCTCTCTCTCTCTCTCTCTCTCTCTCTCTCTCTGTCGTTTCCTGTTTTTCTTCTTTATTTTCATTATTTATATCTTCCTCTTTATGTATTTCTTTTCCTTTTGGTCTCACTTCGTTTTTTCCCATTCCCTACAAGATTTACTCAGGGCATCAAATTTTATGTTCAGTCTCTTTTAAAATATCTAATTCCTTGTCAGTTTCTTATGGCTTTGAATATATATGACCCTGAGTGCTATACGGAATAGTTTACTAAAATATAGGAAATTAGTTATTACTCTCTTATTCTAAATATATTTTAGAAAACTTTGTGGTTATTGCAGAGAACCCTTCTATAAAGCTCAGTTAGAGAAAAGTCGATAAATAACCTTCTCCAGCTACTTTTATAAGTTCGTTATGTACGTTTTCATTGTATTGTGAGGTCGATGACGTCATACAAAGGCGAAAGTATTAGCTCCAATCAGTTTTGTGTATGTGTGTTCTAATTAAAAAGAAATAAGATATGCTCATCTTCTGTAACATTCTTTTATTCCTAACAAATTTTTCGAACTGTCCATGAAAAATTAATGACGATCGAAAAAGTGCGTTTCCCCCTAAAGGAGTGCGTCCTTCTGCATGGAGAAACAAACAAACACAGCTCCCTTCAGGCCCCCTTTTCCAAGCAACAAAAATGTCAACAAAAAAGCGAGTGCCTTCAATGGCAATATCTACCAGACGCAACCACAAACGAGACGCGGGCTGCTGTGCTCACAGTTACCAGACTGTGCCGGAGACTCTCTCTCTCTCTCTCTCTCTCTCTCTCTCTCTCTCTCTCTCTCTCTCTCTCTCTCTCTCTCTCTCTCTCTCTGGATGTTCTAAACCAGTGAAACAGCTCATGTGGATCTTCAATTTGACTGTTGCCTTTTGGGGAAATGTAGGGCGCAAACATTCGCATCGCCTCTTTCATCTTTTTCCTCTTTTTCTTTCAAGTACATTTTCAGCTTCGCATATTTATAAGAAAGAATCCTGTGATATTGTGATACCGTATGATACTAATTTACTCTACTAGTTATTTATTTTATGCATTTTAGCGTATTTATCTGCTACATTATTAAGGATATATTGGTAACTAAGATATAAATTTGTTCTTTGGGAAAAAGACAGCAGAGATTCGTGAAAGACGAGAAGAAGACGAAATAAAAGAAAAGCAACACTCAACATTTAGTTGCACAAGTTAATTAATCTTGCCAACCAGATATTAAGTATACCTACGTACGTCCACAAGTCAAGTTGGATGTTAGGTAAATGAAAAATGTTTACGTAAACGAGTCTATAGACATCTTTTATGAGCATATACATAAATGAGTAGATTTGTAACAAGAGATGCAAGAACCGTATCTTTTTCGCGTAATATGGATAAATGTTTCAGTAAGTTGCATCCTTCGTATTGTGGCTTAATTGTTTGTATTTCGCTTTCAAACTTGAAGCACGGCAAAGAAAAACTGATATAAAGATAAAAAAGCTCGAGTCCTTTTCTGTGGGATTGTCTCTTGTTAAAACTATTATTATTTCTGTTATATTCATTATGATTTACGTGGTATATTCATTTAATGATGTCAAGCCCAGCTGAAGTTCTCGACTTTTCGATTTCATCCGACTTTTAGATACGCTTCTTTCTGTAGACATTGCATCCGAACGAGGAATACATAAGAAAGAAAAAACTTTAACCATTTCATAAAAGGTTTCGGATCTTTCCTAGATAGTGACCCCCACGGGTTTTAACCCGGATACGGCATCTACCTTTGCGACGTGTGCAGTACCAGTCTGTTGGGGATGACCGTAGAAGCAAAAACGAAAGACTGTGAATATCATATGAAGATATGACCCCAAATAAATAGTAGTCCTCGATAACGACCCCCGAACTTTGCTGGGGGGTCATTATCTAAGAAAGATCGATCTTGGGTTTCGAACCCACTTATGTTGGGGTTAAAGTGTGGATGCTTGAACCGCTTCCGTTCAGGATTGATACGTACAGGAGTACTTGTATCCACAGTTGGGAGTAAATTAGTCAAAGCGTCCTTGTGAGAGTGATTTCAAAAGGTTATTATTATTATTATTATTATTATTATTATTATTATTATTATTATTATTATATTATTATTATTATTATTATTATGTTAAAGAGAATGTCAGCATCAGTGAAATTGATTCCATATTTGGTCTTTTCAATGCGTCTTATTATTGTCTTCTCATCTGGATGGGAAGTGGTTTTTGGATTATTACTATTAATTATCGTTATTATTATCATTATTAGGGTAGTCTCTTAAAATGGTCTGGCAGTAAAACCAAACACAGATACAATTATTAGTGTTTTCCTCTTTATCACATAATTGGACAAGCTAGAGAGTTAAATGCTAGCAAAGCTGTGAAAAAATTAGATGGATTTGCTAAAAATAATTATATATATAATTGGTGTATTTATGCAAGTATGAATGAATGTATGTTGATATGTCTGCATGCCTGTGTGTGTGTGTGTGTGTGTATATATATATATATATATATATATATATATATATATATATATATAATATACATATAATGTAAAGGCAACGACCAATATCTAATGGTCACAAGTCTCAGTTTCATGAAAGATACCTTATATATGAGTCAGTTGCTTTTAAAACGCTATCGAAATTAGCCGGTAGACAAACGGAATGAACAATCAAAGCTACTTCGTTGCCTTGACGGAAATTCTGGATGTTTTGAATCATCACTCCGCCTCTTTCTTGTTCTTCTGCAGTACTTTGCAAAGATAGCTGCACAGATTCGCAATGATTTCCCCTCACAATATTGATGTGCTTTGCATTGTGCATCACACAGTGGACCTGGGTCACCTTTTGACACCTGCAGAGAGCATAATAATATTGTTGGACATTTCCCCTCTTGTGTTTCTTTGGCAACTCCTCGGCGACATCATCCCTGTTTCATTACAAAGACGACATAAAGGCCAGTCTTCTCTCTTGATGTTGCTGGACTTTCCCTTTGGGGGAGTCGTTCTTCTTCTTTATTATTCTTGCTGCGTAAAGTATCTTGACTTTGTTGTGTCCTTTCACGGCTAAACGTGCCACTGGCTGTAATAAAGCTTTCTTGTATATATATATATATATATATATATATATATATATATATATATATATATATATATTATATATATATGTGTGTGTGTGTGTGTGTGTATAGAAAACTTTATTTACAGCCAGTGGCAGTTTACCCGTGAAAGGACATACAAAGTCAAGATACTTTACGCAGCAAGAATAATATATATTATATATATATATATATTATATATATATATATAATATATATATATATATATATATATTTGTGTGTGTGTGTGTGTGTGTTGTTTATTTGTTTTGAGTGGGTGACAACGAGTTGATAGCAATCATTATCCAAGAAATTGAATTTCTGTCCTTTTTTTCTCAAAATTGCCTTGCTTTTATTTTGATATATAAAAAAATCATGTCTACATTGATCATTTTCAAAGCTTTTGAAGTATGTTTTTTTATTTCCTTTAGAACTTTAATTGATCACTTGATCAAAGCTGCATGTCCATACCACAAAGATTTTCAGTTTCTTTGTTTTTTTCTTTTTTCTTTTTTTTTTGTTTTTTTTGTCTGATATACCTGTGTTTTTCGAGATCAATGGATGCTTGTATGCAAACATCAAATATATTCTTAGATTTAGTACATCTGATTTTCCTCATTACTATGTGGGGTTTAAGAAAAAAATATATATATGCCACAGTTCCATAGGAACAGCAATCCTTTTCTATGGTTTGGAAGTTCATTATTTTTTTCTCAGTTTTGCGGATAATTCTAGAACGCTGTGAATTTATCTATTGCTAACATTTTCTAAGATTTTAAATGCCCATATGTTTTGTCACGATAACTAGATCTGAATTCATTTCTGGCATATACATACATGTCGATATAAATTCATTTTCCCTCAAAATTACCATTGGGTTTGGTACTCTGTAAATTCCATGTCAGTATCGGTTATTTCGTATGATTCTCTCTCTCTCTCTCTCTCTCTCTCTCTCTCTCTCTCTCTCTCTCTCTCTCTCTCCTCTCTCTTATATATTATATCTATATATATATATATATATATATATATATATATATATATATATATATATATATATATATATATATATATATATATATATATAGTAAAAAAAAAACCTTGTTCTCGGGATCCTAGGCAGTACCCAATCGGTTCCCCGCCACAGTTCCCGAAAGTGACGTAATGTCACCATGTCATTGTTTCTGTATTCTATACGAAGGTGATTTTGATGTTTACGGCTGTTTTCAGGTTGAACGAATCTTCTGGTATCAATTTCAAAATGATGGGAGAGTCTGCCATATTGAAATCCAAGATGGCCGCTGGTCAACTTTATTTTATACAATAGTATCCCTAGATTGCTTTCGTATGCAATCTAGTGTTCATCATGTATACTTCCCTTCTAAAGCAGCCAAAGTTTTCTCAATAAATTCTCCCTTCAAGCCCAAATTGTTTTGACTAAAATGGACATATGCTCTGATTTCTTCAGAGGAGCTTTCGTGTCACCTTTGTACTGAGAAATGACTAGTGGCATTTTTTAAACCCAAGTTAGTGATCAATGCAATCTCTTCATTGCCATCAAACTGTAGGAATCTGATAATAACTGGTCTTACAAAAAATGGTAGTAAAAGAGTGTCTGTCCTCAACCTTAAGGAACAATGGGGTCCAAGGGGAATGCAATATCTTTTGTTTAAATGCCCAGTTTCACATTAACATGCACGACTCGTCATTTCTTCTGCTCTCCAGCCCCTCAGTGGCGTGATCGGTATGGTCTTGGCCTTCCACCTCAGAGGCCGCGAGTTCGATTCTCGGGCATTCCATTGGGGGTGTGAGAGATGTGTAATTCTGGTGATAGACGTTCACTCTCGACGTGGTCCGGAAGTCTCGTTAAAGCCGTTGGTCTCGTTGCTAATAACCACTGGTTCCATGCAACGTACAAATACCATACATACAAACAACTGTCTCTCGGCGGTAATCTCTGTCTTCCATAATTTATGAATTCTCTTGTTCACCACACGTTGATTGAGCTTAGGTATATGAAAATGTGTTGGCCTGTATTGAGAATGATTGCTATCTTTAATATGGAACAGAAACTTATCAATCCAACCTTCAGGTTCGTCTCCAGCTGCAATTCACCCTGATAATCTGTTACCATCTCGCCAAAGATGCGTTCATATAAAGAAAGAAATTCTCTGACAATGTCTTTATATAAAGAAAAAATGACTGATGCACAAGCAGTTTGGGTATGGTGCTGAATCCCTTTGCTTCCATATAACAGTATGGGGTGACTCTCAGACATTACTCTCGTTTGAATTGATGAAGGGAATTGATACTTCTCTCCTTTCGCTATATACATATTTCCTGTAAACTAAAATCTTTCCGTCTAACATACGATTATACGAGTAAAGGAACATTTTCAATTTCCTTCTGCCTCTCTTGCGAAATAACACTTGCTGTATTGCTCAAAATTACTGTTGCACTCACAGAATACATTCTATTTAATTATATATATATATATATATATATATATATATATATATATATATATATATATATATATATGTGTGTGTGTGTGTGTGTGTGTGTGTGTGTGTGTGTGTGTGTGTGTATGTGTGTGTATAAAGATTTTTTAAGGTTCAAATGGGCTTCAGGGATGTATAAAACCAGAGTTATATTCTAAAAGCGAATTTAAGGTGATAATTGTGTAATAGCAAAATGAAGAGTCAAATTAAACTTTGACTCTGATTGTAACGAGGAGGATTGCACAATAATAATGATAACAGCATTTTGCGCAATAGAAGCTAGACGAAAAAATAAAAAAGGGTAAAAGAAACATGAAAATTGAAAATAATAATGTTTCAATAATTTGGGGCATTAAATCTAGATAAAGAAAAGTTTCTAATGAGGAAACTCGAAGATATTTCCTTCCTACAAACTTTTCCTTGACTCCTGGTCTAATTAGAAGTGAAATTTCACGAAAGATTTCATAATGAAAGCCGCTATTTGCGAGCGAATCCCTTGGGGAATGTTTCTACCAAAGAAATACCACATCAGTTAGACAACAGCTGCAGCGCACAGTAATTAGGGAAGATAAAGTATGAATTAAAGCCACGCTTTCTTTCTGTGACATTTAATCAATCACAAACGAACTTGGTCAGACTCTTGGGAACATTCTTGCGCATGTCGACGCGAAGAGTCAAGAGACTACAACTTTTATGTTCCGAGTTATGCTTTGCATTGAAATAATAATAATGTGTGCAAAAACTTATATAAATGTTTTCTTTTTAGCATACGCCTTTTCACCTTAGAGGGGACATCTCAAGAATAGCTCAACTTGTTGACCATCTGACTGCAAGTCTTTTGGTGAAGAGGTTCCATTCTCTACCCTGGATGTCATCCACCGTAGCTGACTAACCGCAAAGTACCTAATGTTCTGCTTAGTCAACAAGGCCACAATAAATTTGCCAGATTTCCCGAAAGATTTTTCTTCGTGGAAAGCGAAGGTGCTTCCTCTAGTGAAAAACGTCTATTTGGCCTTTCTGATAAATCCGTCGTGTCCCCCTTCGCCTATTCGGTGGTTAGTCGTTTTGGATGACAGCCAGGGTAGAAAAAGGTCTTGAGCTAGCAACCTCATCACCAATAGACTTCCAGATAGAGAGCAGGAAAGTTAATACATCGCTGAGCTAGAACACTACTGCACGTGTTCATGTAGCAAACTCACAGTGTGAGGATGCAAAAATCTTAAACTTGTCTCCAGATACTGATGTATGTACCTATTTTGGTCAAGATTTCACAAGAAGTGTCGGAAATTGTCTAATTGGAAAATCGCGTTAGAAACAATACCAAGCTGATTAGCAAGGAGCGTATCATGGCAAAGCGTGGTAAAGTTTTTGTAGGATTCTGCCACAATCTATTCCTTCACAAGTAGTGATACCACGAGCTGTTTCGCATGCAGTGGCAATCTACACCCAAAAGAACAAAACTGTTGATAAATTTGTAACATACCAAGAGTCATTTTCTCCTCATAGTATAACTGATTACATGTGTGAGGTAATGTAGCATGACCCCTGAACATTTTCATACGATTCTTCTATAGTAAACCAAGTTATAGCGAAATTAACCAATCGCGATATGACTTTTTCACACAAAATTGCGACCCGAAGATGGGTCACAGTTTGTCAACGTGACAGTATTGACCTAAGTTTGTTAATCCCCTGGCTGCTCTCCTTTAAAAATGCGTATCATAGATGCCAGTTACCTGACGCTTATTCAGAATGAGGCTAATATAGAGTAGTAGTATTCCAAGTCCCATAAGCGAAAGATGGAAACTGAATTAATCATAACAACACTAATGAATATTGTACTGAATAATACTCCTGGAAATGGATGTGACACAGGCTATATATATGATGTTATTGCAACAGATAATCTTATTGACGTAATATTTTGATGAAGAAATGTAAAGGTATTCATGAGAGATCGGCCCCGACTGAAGCTTATGACGATGAAATTCAAGTTCTAATATTAGTTATTATTGAGAACAAACACGACTGAATGCAACAAATCGAATGTAAATTATTAAGTTTTTCTATAGGGTAATGATAAAAATGACAGAATTTACTTTTATGTGATGAATGTTTTACTTATGTTCTGCCACTCAAAAGATCTGATCCACCGAGAGCCGGTTTAGGCCAGAAAGAAATTATCATTTTCCCAGATCTTAAGAAAGAATCGTAATTTTGCTGTGTATTTTCATTAACCCTTTGAATACGGCTGTGACGTATATGATACGTTTACTAAAGCAGCCCTGAATACGGCTGTATTGTATATAGTCATGTAATTTTCTTTTATGTTGAAGATTGATGATAGAAATACCGGCCTCTTTTTTCTTAATGTGGTTACGATCTGCCAGTTTTCATACGGTGAATTCATATAAATGCACGTATTTCCCTAAACTTCATTAGTTTTCATCAATGTGTCATAGGAGGAGGAGTCAAGCGTACATCCTCGAGCTGACCGCCGGCAGATCGAGAGAAGAGCTCTCGATGACGATAGTTATTTTGTAGACTTTCTCGGTGCATTTACGTCTTCGTATCACGGAAAACTTCACAAAATCAACCATTATCAATGAAAGAAGAAACTGGAGACCGTTAGGACTTGGGATAATCCTGTGGCCCTATTTTCAAGTTAATATTCCATCGTCCACGCTCACCAAATTCGATCTGAAAACAAGGCAGGTCATTTCTGTCAAAGGACGCGAGCATCTCAGATACCCCACCTACGTCGTTTGTCATAACTGCATGTGACATGTAAACACGATTATCACCTACCCCCATTCACCAGGGATCATTTTTATGAATTATTGTTGATCAAAATATATTAGTGTGTAGTGTATGCAGCGTTTTTATGGCCTCTTGAGATATAAGTACATACCTACATACAAACACAAGCACACACACACATACATGTGTGTGTTTGTGTGTGTGCACTGTGAGTGTGTTTGTATTTAAGTATATATGTATGTATGTAGTTATGTATATGTCAAGATGCCATAAAAACGCTGCATACACTACACACTAATATGTTTCGATCAACAATAATTCATAATAATGATCCCTGGTGATGTGGGTAGGTGACAATCGTGTTTACATGTCACATGCAGGTGTGACAAACGTCGTAGATGGAACTGCTTCGAAAAATAAAATGGCCTTTTATTACGGAATTATACAAGGAATTTTCAGTAACATAGTAAGTACGTATTCTTTGGTAAATTACTTTCAAATTAATCTCAAGATGTGTATTTTTAAAGTTATAATTGACTTAAAACTAAATTTAGATTATAGCTGATTAACAGCCCCTAAACAAATACTAACTCTCAGGATGGGAAAGGTAACGTTTGTACACTCGACAGATATAAAGAAATGAGGAGAAGGCCACCATTCAAAACCGACCTGTGGTGGGAAATTACTACAAATTGAGCCTAGTTTAAATGAAGAGTTGTCTCGTTCATCCTCTATCGGACATTTCCAAATCTGATCGTCTGCGTGTGAATGGCCAGTTTTGGTCCCTTTGCCGGTTTAAGTCTCGATACAAAGTCCCTTTGTCATCTTCCCAGATTTTGTTTTTGTCCAAAAGTTTTCTTCACACGACGAATAGTGTTGTTGTTAGATTGATCAAGTAGTCCTCGTGCCAGCACGGGCTCTTGTTCCTTAATTAGAAGTCCCGGATCTTTTATAGATAATGACACCCCCCCAAGGGTTTTCGAGGGTCGTTATCTAGGACTAATATTTCTTAGGGGTCATTATCTTGATGATATTGACAGTCTTTTGTTTGTGTTTTTACGGTAATCCCCGCCGGGTTTGTACTAACCACGCCACAAAGGTGAATACATACCTGGTTGAAACATTTGGGGTCACTATCTTGGAAAGATCCGAAGTCGTATTCGTTTCCTCATATTGCTAAATGACAGAAATCGCAAACAATTTATGTTCTACGGTATTATTGATATCCTTAGACTGCGTTTACCACTGTCCATCCCTTAGCAAGATCGTTGGACCAGGAGGTTTTTTCAGTGAATAGATTTAACAGATAATTCTCGTTACTGTTGGTGAGATGTTATTTTTGAGTTATTTTAATCTAATAATAGATAAACTTGTGTTTCTTGGTCATTTCTATTTAGTTTTTTATTCTTAAGTAATAATAAGATTACAAAGTTTAGCATGTATATGTACATCACACTATTATCGCCTGTCGAGGTTTCTTAAATGCTTACACCTGAACAGTGCGTTTAATTCGTTTGTTTTAAGTACTTTTTTTGGGCGGAACAAAGGGGATTCTCAGTCATTTCCAAAGTTCCACATAATTGCTTTCGTAACAGTCAAATGTAGCACCCATTATTACAAACAACCATTCACGATATAGCAATGACGAGGTAGTCCCGCTCTAGCGATTTGCGCATGTGATTTTATTACGTCACCCAAACCGGTTAAAGCGATAATTTACTGATGTAAACATAGGGTTAATTGCCTTTGTTACACTTTGAAATGCGATTTAACAAATATCCCTCTATAGTATAGATTTAAGCGGTGAATACGATTTTGGACATGAAATATCGCAGTTCATGTGAATATCGATATTGGAGAAATCGAATGGGCGGAATGTTCCAGAAATGAGGGTTTTCTTGTTTGTGTGAAACTTTCAGACTGACGGGATTCTGGAGACTGAGGTCACGGGATTTTTTCCACGGTTTTTTTTTAAACTGCCTTAGTCTTATGTGCATTTGAAACTTTGTTATCAACTGTTTTCAAGTTGATTTCCTTTCGTAAGTTGTCCGTTGGCGTGAGTCCGCCTGTCAGTTCATGTATTTTGTTCAATTTACGTAGATTGATTTTATGATAGAATTGTGAACCCCAATTTTATTACAAAATCAAACTATGTAAATTTAACATATCCCACTAATAATCCCATCTTGAATCAAAAGTCAGTCTGGGTTTGAAAACAATTCTTTTCAAGGATGATGTTTTCTTGATGCAGTGAGAAGTTAGGCTTCTTTTGTATTTGCACCAATGTTTGATTCAGGGCCCAAGGCAGATTCAAACTTTTTTCCTGTCATATGTTATCATTAGTTTGTTTTCAATAAGTAAACGAAAATAAGGATAAATCTAGTCTTGTATAGATATGCGAGTTTGTATGATTATGAAATGTGCTAGCATTTTCTTCTTTTTGTTTAGCTTAGTGGTCTCAAGACAAAATTAATTTATTTTGTTGTTCACCACTAATTAGATCATTAAATATCTTAAATATGGATTATTGTCTCAGTTGGTGAAAACTACTGCACCAAGTTAAAAAAAAAAAAAAAAAGTGCTCTCAAGTTCAAAGTAAATGCAACTGTCGTTTCCTCTCTGATAGAGAAGACGGTTCAGTGTTATACTAAATTACAGGTACTGGAATTGTAGGTGGATGCATTCCATAGCGATAGAAATTATATCCAATATGATAGGTAGGTTACTCGGTTGTATGAATATATATACAATGTATTACATAATTAATTAGTCAGTTACTGCACACTTGAAAATGTAATTAAAATTTTCATCATCTATATGAAGTTTTCAGTTTTAAAACAATTTTACAATATAGTTTGGTTACATAGTACTGTAGGAGTGCTGCATATTTTTATTGGAATACAGCATTCTTTAAAACTACTGTAAATCGACTGAATGTAGATTCCAGTTGATTATGGTCTCTAAACCGCATTCATTCAAAATAATTCTTATTATTTTTATGTTCTCAAGTAATAAGATAATTGTGAATTGCATATTTGCATCCCATTTTTAATGTGTTACAAGGAGTCAGACGATGGAAATTCTCAAATATTTTAGACGTTCAGAAAGCTGCCTGCATATTATATTCAACATATACACAAAGTCTTACTAACGAAATACGTCGCGTCGAGTCACGCTAATTCATGACTCACCGTGAATCGCCAACCCAGTTTAACGCTGCTTTCTATGGGCCTTTGAAAGAAACCGTTCACACCGAATGCATCGAGTGACGTCACATCGCGTTGAGTAAAGTCACAAAGAGCTGGACCTATTTTTGACGTCAGTAATAGTGAGTCTAGTGTCATCTGGCCTTAAATAGAGATAGGGTTGTCAGGGTTTTCTACTTTGTTTTTATATTGCATTTCAGCTTACAAACGCAGGTTATGTTCTAATAAAATTGTACTCTTTTATATCTTATTTTTACTTTCAAATAGGATGGGTGCGACGTCCGCCATGGGTCCCGGGACGGGTGGGTTGGGCCCGCCACAGGCCCAGGGACTGACGGGCGTGGCCTACCATGGGTCCCGGGACCAGTGGGCGAGGCCCGCCACAGGTCCCAGGACGGGCAGGCGAGGTCTGCCACGTGTCTTGAAGGACGGGTGGGCGAGGTCTGCCACGTGTCTTGAAGGACGGGTGGGCGAGGTCTGCCACGTGTCTTGAAGGACGGGTGGGCGAGGCCGGCCACGGGTCCCGGGACAGGTGGCCAGGGCCCACCACCGGTTCCAGAACAGGTGGGCAGGGGCTGCCACATGTCCCAGGACGGGTGGGCAGTCCCGCCACGGGTCCCAGGACGGGAGGGCAGTCCCGCCACGGGTCCCAGGACGGGAGGGCAGGGCCCGCCATAGGTCTTGGGATGGGTGGATGGGCCTGCCACAGGTCTCGGGACAGGCAGGCAATCATGCCATGGGTCCCAGGATGAGCAGGCGGGCCTGCCATGGGTCCCAAGAGGGGCGGGTGGGGCCTGCCACAGGTCCCGGGACTGGCAGGCAGGGCCCGCCACATATCCTGGGACGGGTCCCAGGACGGGAGTGAGTCCGCCATGGGCCCCAGGTCGGGCAGGCGAGGCCCACCACGGGTCCCGGGACGGCCGGGTGAGGCCCACCACGGGTCCCGGGATGGCCGGGCGTGGCCCACCACAGGTCCCAGGTCGGGCAGGCGAGGCCCTCCACGGGTCCCATGAAGGGCGCAAGGTCCACCATGTGTCCCAGTGCGGGCAGGCAAGGCCCACCACAGGTCCAGGGATGGGCGAGTGGGGCGTGCCACAGGTCCCAGGACGAGTGGGCTGGGCCCGCCACGGGCCCAGGGACTGACGGGCATGGCCCGCCATGGGTCCTGGGATGGACAGGCGAGGCCCACCATGGGTCCCATGACTGGTGGGTGAGGCCTGCCATGGGTCCCAGGGCAGGCAAACGAGGTATGCCACGTGTCCCGGGACAGGTGGGTGAGGCCGGCCGTGGGTCCCGGGACAAGTGGGCGGGGCCCACCACGGGTCCCAGGACGGGCAGGCAGGGGCCGCCACATGTCCCAGTACAGGTGGGCTGAGAGGTGGGCATTAAAAATCCCTAAAAAATGGCCATTCTTTCCTCGACTGAAAGCACACGTCAGTAATTGGTGTTTTACTTTCTTATGTCTGATGCATTTAACTCCACTAACATTTCAGTTTGTTCAGTTGTCATTCTGAGGAAGTCAAAACTTCTCTGGTTTGTTTATCAAGTCTGGGAATAGATGTCCGAAGCTTCCAAACTCTGACCTTTTAGCATAAATCTCATGAATCCATCATCTTTGATACCTCCAATGGGTACTCCTTCACCACCTCAGTCACAGCAACACCGATGTTTCAGCAAGAGCGTTTGCGTCCATCAGCTAGTCCCTGTTGAGCAGCTACTTAAACTTGATTCTGACTTCCTGACTCAGTTAGTGGGAATGGCGCTGATTCAAAATTACTCTGGTCATAGGACTCGTCTTGACTCGCTTGAGGAAAATGCATTCTTTAACTGTATATCATGCATGTAAGGTCACGCTCATGGAACTATAAACATGGAATGGATATGCGCGAAATCGCCGTGTGCAGCATGCCCCCATTGCAAAGGGTGGAGAGAGAGAGCTTTGGATCACAATGCCCACCTCGCCATATTGGAATGTAATCTGTTAATTCTGTTTCATGCCATGTGTCCGATTTGATATAAAGAATACTTGTAGCCAGTCGAAACATAACTAAATCATTCTTTCCAATGGTTTATCATCTGATTTGGTCAGATGAGAAATGAAAAACATTGTTATTGTCAATGAGTCGTAGTTGCTTGACTAGCACCTACTATATGGCGATTGATGCAGTTTTATGGAAAACAATTATTTGGAAATATGTGCCTAACACACTTGAAATGACAACTACAGGATTTCAAAAAAATCCTTTTGGATCTGGTGGTCGTGGTTAAAAAGATGATCAATTTCTTCGATATGGTGATCAATTTCTTCGATCTTATGTTTTAGCATTTGGCTACATGCATCCGATTTTATTCAGTGGTGAATAATATTACATAATGAATAAATAAATAAAGGTATTATTATTGCCAGTAGATTGAGGCAAAGAAATATATTCAACTTCCTCAACTCGCGACTATGACTGCTCTGGAATATTTATGGTAACTATGGATTATGAGTGCTGGTTCATATTGCCTTTATGGTATTGGCATTTTCGTGATAGCTTTCTTCCTAGGCGAATGTCGAACACATTCTTCCTTCATGAAGGGAGCCTACAATATTTGAATAATATAAAGCGATTCTGATAAACTCATTTGAAGAATTACTTAACGAATTCTAAATTTCACACGAATTCCTTCATGATTTACCTTTAATCGGAGTTCAAACCGAGCTTATCGACTGCTACGGTAAGTTTACTGTAAAAAAAAAACTGTCAAATGATGGCTTTTAGATTGTTGTGTTCTTTACTTCTGGTGAAATGAAGATTCTGAGAATGCTGAAAGAGATCATTTTACGTGAAAGGAGCCTCTCTGGCAAATGGTACTTCCACATCTGGAAGTAGTTTTTTGTCTGTAACAGTTTAACAGGAATTAAGAGAGGTTAATTTGGAAGCTGAATTTGCCACAATGGTAAAAACCCAACGGCAGTTCCGGTTCTCTCAATACTCTCCTGCGATCCGTGAAGTGCAGCATCTTAATATTTCTACATATACAACTTCCGTTACCATCTTTTTCCCAGTCATTGAATGCAAAGGCATAACTGACCAAATTACCCAAATGAAGCTTTGGTGGTCTTGAGATATTTTTGGCAGCCGTTCGAACCCATATTAGTCCTCTTGCTGAGGGGGTTCTGTGTGAGGTAGTAGGTCCCCTAAATTACCCAAAAGTTTCATATAATAGACCACTTCAGGAGTAAAAAAAAAAAGCTTGGATAGACATAATGAATCATGGTAGCAACTTGGGAAATCAACATTTTATAAATACCGAGGGTAAAATGTTAGTTATATAACATCTAAACGCTTAAACAAACTGATCTAGCTATCAACGCTTATGTTTCGGGGCATAGGAATATGATATTTTATGTTTAAATAGTCTAGACACAGCAGTAATATAATGGATTTTAAAAATGGCTGTAAACTGCACAGCTGTCTAGACACTGCAGTAATATCATGGATTTTAAAAATGGCTGTAAAATACACAGCTTACCCATAATATGTCTTCTAATTTATGGTGAATAATATCTGTCTTTTCCTAGAATTTTGCACATTAGATAGATGCATACTAGGTACCAATTGTGTGCTTTCTGTTTCAGTTAAATGGATGGTAACATGGAAGGTATTCCACTGAAGAGGAGCAGAATGTCTGAAGTAGACTTTGAGAAGTGTATGCTATGCCAACAAGACACACTCTGTGTGATAACCAGTACAGAAAATGGACGAGAACGCTTTTTACAAGCAGCAAAAATGAGAGAAGATTATGTGCATGAAAGGCTTCTCCATGGAAACATCTCAAACTTTGTTTAACACATGAACAATGACTGTTACAAGAACTATACTCTGAAGAAAACGCTAAAAAGAACCAGAGAGCAGAAACTATTACCACATACTTCAGCTGACAGCACCAATGAAGATTCAGCTGACAATACCAGTAAAGTGACTGATAACATCATCAGAAATAGGTCCACTAGATCAAAGACTAAACCACGAAAGTCTCTAACACTTGATATTTACGCAGCAGAATGTGTCATATGATTGTTTGTATGGTGTTTTTACGTTGCATGGAACCCGTGGTTATTCAGCAACGGGACCAACGGCTTTACGTGACTTCCGAACCACGTCGAGAATGAACTTTTATCACCAGAAATATACATCTCTCACTCCTCAATGGAATGGCCGAGAATCGAACCCGCGAACACCGAGGTGAGACGCAAACACCAAACCAACCACGCCACTGAGGCGCCCTGGATGAATGTGTCATATGTGGTCAGATTAATAAATACAAAGGTGTTTGTGAAAAGTTTCCCATCTCAGAAAGTTATAGAGCAGAAATCTTTCTTAGAGCAACTGTCTATTATGAAACACTCGAAAATGTGACATACAAGACATCCAATCTATATTTGGAGCAGACTTATTGTGTCACAAAAACTGTATCAACCAATATCCAACAAAAACATTCACCAAAGTTGGAGATATTTCAGTAAGTAATTACTTCTGTAAATTATTTGTAACAGTGGGAGATGATATACCATGAGATACTGGCAGTAAGCAACTTGCAGAGATAACTCAGTGGCCTTTCAACTTTGAGTTGATTGAAAGCCATGACTCTAACAAGGCTGAAACTGATGGGGATGAGAAAAAAGTGACAGACATCATGACATATGTGAAGTCCAAAGAAAATCCATTCAACATGCATGAGAAAACAACCTAAGCTACACAATATTCTTACACAGGAGATAATGCCTGATGAGGTCTGGTCACAGCTGCTCTCTTTGAAAGACCTTGGCACAGAAAGTATCTCACATTCCGACAGGAACGTTTTATCACCAAGACCAAGAGATTGAGTGATACCATTCACAGAACAAACCTACAAACATTTAACAGCACCAAAGGTATGAAGAAAGCTCCACAAAAGAAAACAGTGAAGAGGAAGAAGGTTAACTTTGCTCAGAAGACACTATAGACATAGCTCGAGTGAGAGGCTGTAACATGAGGAAAGTTTTCAGCTCTGACCTACCGGCAACTAATTCTCTACTAGATGAAGATGGACTTATGACCAAACCAGTTTGAGACTACAAATGTGCCACAACATATATTGTGGATGTGATGGCATACATCTGACGTGTTAGGACCAAGAGTCTGACAACCTTTGGTGAACTTTATGAAACACTGTGGAATATGATCTACAATACCTGCAAAAGCCCATCACATGTTGACTTTGTATGTGGTGAAAAAGATGGACTTAGTGGACTGTATGCTTAACGTTGATACTTGGTCAAAAACCGCTAAAAGCCTTTTGTAACAACATCACGCTCCCTTTGCGGTTTCTAAATTACGGGGAGATATCTCTCAACCCAGTTCATTGTTAACGAGGATAACACACCAATATAATTAATGAACAGTACTGCAATCAAGTACTTTCACTTAATGAGCAGTCCCTGTAGACATGAAAAGTACGCGCCTCCGTCTCTCTCTCTCTCTCTCTCTCTCTCTCTCTCTCTCTCTCTCTCTCTCTCTCTCTCTCTCAAAATCTTGCGAGTACTGACGGGTTGATTTTCTGACCTTAGAGAACCGCTGTGTTACCTCGTTTCTACAAGTTACTAGCGTAACTTGAAAGTATGAACACAATAAAAGTTTATCAGATCAATTTATATACACCATCCATAAAACTGAAACACTGGAAAAATGAAATAAAATGGAGGGATATTGAAACGTTTTTGATAAATTTAAAGTTAACATTAATTTAATAACAAAAGGTTAAACATTCAATGAGTAATAACATAAGTGACTAATGAAATTAATGACTCAATGAAATTAATAACTCGATGGCACTCAAATGAAACAAATTACAACAAAATTCAAAGAATCAGGGCAATCGCCCATTCTAGATCCACATTTCACTTGCATATTCCATTGATATCATAATAAAGGCTCACTACATATCCTTAAAATCACCATTCCACCTGCAAAAATATTCAATATGACCTACGGGCTGCTCTATGAGCAAGAGCCCGTGGTGGCAAAAGGTCAGCTTAATCTCTAACAACATCAACATAGATCCACAGACACATCACTACTCAACACTAGATGACAGGTCACCTTCTTGAGCCAAGAAGCTGTTCGTTCCGTCCTGCATTCGGGTTTTGTTGAGGAAAAGAGACAAGTTATACAATTACCACGAATACAGAACTGACTCACAGTTTCATAAACATAAAATACTATAATAATTATCAAGTTCGTTGTCAAAAATAAATTCCAAATATAATGGTGTGCAATTTCAACATATTTGTTAACTGAAGTGAATTAGTTGGCGGTGTGTGTCAATACAATTTTGGGCGATGTCACGCCCAACAGTGTTCGCACATACTACACACCCATAGACGGGCACGCAAAGGAGCGATCAGAGGGGCAAACAACTACCCTTCCTTTCCCCTCCCGATCTCCTGACCTCTCCTAATGGCGTCTCTGGCGAGAGGCACAAATAAGATCTAGTAACAACTTCAACTCTTACCAAACGTGTTATGCGCAATATATTCACCAGGAGTGAATTATCATAACTAAGACAGTAATCATACTGCGTTACTAAAACGTCTACCGACGTTTACGTCAAAAGACTTCGTCTTTGTGTAAAACCATCTTTTCGGTGCTAACCGCACCACAGATACTACGTACCTACATGCTAGAACATAGCAAAATCAGATTAAATAATGTTAAAAGTGTCATTCTCGAGTAGATGTGGTTCTTTATTTATTATTATGTCATGCAATATAGACGTGCATATTTTTACGAAATACATGGGCATGCGAATATATTTGGTTTTCACATGAAAACAAATACAGTAACATAGTTCCTGTCTGTCGATTACCTGACAGACGACAATAAGCAGTGAAAATCAATCTATAATTTCTTATTAGATAAACACTAATAACTATAGTAAGAGATAGATAGCACGGAAACACGTGAATACACAAAAACATTAGAAAACAAAATCGTTGAGAGAGGAATTCCTCATATTGTATTCGACAGTTATATATTTTGGATCTGTAAAATACTCGGAGAGGTCAAGAAGAGCAACTGCCAAGGCCATTGTCAATCTCTATGGATACCTTTTGGCCCTTAGTATCAAACAATACTAAACTCCTGAACCTTCATCACAATGGTTAAAGGACCAGTTTGAAAGATCTTGGCCTTGTTCTAAGTGGTATGACAAGCACTGATGGCTCAAATGTGCAGAAATGTCAACTTATCCAGGAAACATCAGTGAGCTACTTGCCACACCTTGATCTTAACATTGAAGAGGCCGAACTTAGATCCACATATATTACAGGCGACCACAACTGGGGTCAAGAGGATCTGTTTATTGTCTGCTGACACAGATGTGCTTTTTGTTGCACTCTATACCATTGGCGTATGTTGTACCATCATGGACTTTCCGAATTCTGGATGAGAGCTGGCACAGGTGATTCTGCTAGGTACATTCCTCTTCACAAACTCGCACAAGAGTTTGGGCCTCTGTGTGATGTACCGCCTGCAAGACACACACTGTCTGGCTATGACACAACAAGTAAGTTTGGAACAAAAGCTGGTCCACTTGGCTTCCTACAAGGATTTGGACTGAATCCTAATTATCCACGCCTTGATGTGACAATGGCAAACGCAGTCATATCTGGTTCAGGTTTTGAAGCCAGGATCTACCTGCAAAACAACAGATGAGCTAATACACCAGATTTATCATCAAAGTAAAGCTGCGACAGTCGATAATCTGCCACCAACATCGACCTCACTTGCAGCTCACTTGCAGACGAACTGCCTCACATGAACTTTTCTTGGTCCAAAGCTGTATGGGTTCTACATAGAAATGGATGCCTTGCTGATGCTTAACAACTGTATACAGATAATACGTGTAACTGTCAGAAGTGTGCATCCAAAAGATGTGATTGCAGACATCAAGTAGTATGTACCATGCTGTGTCTTTTGTAGATGTCAATCTGAAAGTTCCCAATGTATGAATCCAAAGATCAGGATAAATACAGGTAGTTTTGTCATGAGGTGACATATAAATGATTGTGTTATACAAACTTTTGTTGTATCAGAACCACAAAAGCAATCTAATATTTGATTATAGCATTTCAAATATAATTTCAAATATTCTATTTTCACTAAACTATATGCTATTATGATAATGAAGTGACATGTAAATCACTTTAGATTTATCAGAGTCAGAAGAGCATTTTTATTTTATGCACTTAACCTGAGATATCAAATATTATAATATCAAGAAACAAAAACGTATATTTATGATAAAATGTGTAAATTAGAATGCTCTCTTATTTACAATTACTGCATTGTAGCACTGTGTTAAAGCAGTTGTTTAAAAGTGGAACCCAACAATATTGATAAAACTTTTTTTTATGTAGTATACTTTTTTTTTACATTTTTGCACCCATTTTGAAAACTCATGTTCATTCTAGACTATTTCAACATAAAATATCATGTTCTTCTTGCCTCAAAACAATGTTGATAGCTAGAAGAGTTAGTATGAGTGTTTAGATGTTGAATAATGTCTAAAATTTTACCCTCGTCATGCCGTATTTTGGGTATTTATGAAATGTTGATCTCCAAAGTTGCTACCATGATCCACCATGTCTACCCAAATTTATTTTAGTCCTGAAGTGGTCTATTTTTTTAAACTTTTGAGTAGCAGATCTACACGTTCACACAGAACCCCTCTCAGCCACTGGACTATATCTACAGCTATGGCAGAACGGCCAGAACCTTCTATTGCCTCACGCACACGATGTCATGACCTAACACTCAAATTGTACATACTCCGCATTACTTTTTCTACCCCTGTAGCTTTCACCTTTAGTCGTATCTATTGTAACTTTTTCTTTCATGAAAGGATGATCAGACCTCTTCCCATCAACTTTCTCTTCCATCTAAACTGAACTAACATCTAATACGGGAAAAAATTTCCTCGCCGTTTTCTCTTTCCACTTTTCCGCTAGGTACTAGTACGCATACCTTTCCCCGGAATAATGTATTTCAGCAATCATGCCTCTTCCTGAAATGCTTATCTAAACTACTCAAAATTTTCTTACGCCCCAGTGTTCCAACTTCTGAAATTTATTTATAAATGTGACTAAAATTGTGATGTTTTAATGAAATGGGTCCATCTGATCGTCGTATCTATCTGCGTGAAGGCTGCCTGGGAGCTGCGCTCTGTCGCCTGTCGGCTTGTATTGGCTCTGTTGTGTTGCCAGATAGTAAACAAAAAGTAAAAGGATCTCGGTGAATTAGACGTTTTTGTGATGGCTGATTCAAATTTGAGTGTTTGACGTTTCCTGTCTCGTATAGTGATTACTTCTATATAGGGTAAGAGTAAATGATACGAATGTCATTGTGGAAATTGTAACAAATTTATGGTAAATGAAGGTTCACTCTGTCTGGCCGTACTGAAGGCCAGGACATTTTGGTAGACGAGGGATTAGAGTTTAGTTTCTGTAGCCTGGCTACAGGTAGAGAGATGTTAATGATTATTAAATTAAGTATTTTTGAATTGGTCATAGAAAGCATGCTCCACTTTTACAGATATTGGTTTTAAACTAGTAGGGGTATAGAGTAACAATGTAGAACAATTTAAGGCGCCCGTAGGGTGCTACCTAGGCTACTAGGCTAGCTACTAGTACTAGCCTACTACCTACTAGGTAGGTAGGGATACCTACTAACTAGTACTAGGTAGCCTAGTTAGTGCCGTGGTAATTCTAAGCCGTCATTCCACGGTAAAGTAGACTATGGCAGTTGACGTTTTCCGACGTTATTTTACTTACTGAACAAGAATTTTAAGTAATATTTATTCGGACGACTGTAATTAACCCCCAGGGGCCAGTAGTACTAAACACGGCGAAATACATTGAACGCCCCCAATCCCTAGTGGATGTCGTATCCGCGGTTACGTTCCTTGCAGCCCGTGCGGAACCATTCTTCAGAATTGCCCTGCAAGAAACGTAACCGCACATACGACATCCACTAGGGATTGGGGCGTCCAATGTATTTCGCCTTGTTTAGTACTAGCCCCTGGGGTTTAATTACAATCGTCCGAATAAATATTACTTTAAATTCTTGTTCAGTAAGTAAAATAACGTAGGAAAACGTCAACTGCCATGGTCTACTTTACCGCGGAATGACGGCTTAGAATTACCAGTGCCGTCAGTACACATCTCTCAGTCCAATGTAGGCATTACTTGCTATCCACCCTCTCTTAACAATCGATTCATATCCTACCTACCTACCACTGCTACTGCGAGGTTGTCCTCCCTTTAGGCTACTCCTTTCATGCCTTTTTACCGTTTCATTTCCAGCACTGAATGACCTCACAGGTCCCAGTGCTTGGCCTTTGGGTAGATCTAGGGTACCTAGTATCCATGGAGGCCCAGACTATGGCAGTTGCGGTTTTTCTATGCAGTTGTACTACTGAACAAGAATTTAAAGTAATATTTATTCGGACGACTGTAATTAACCCCCAGGGGCCAGTACTAAACACGGCGAAATACATTGGACGTCCCAATCCTAGTGGATGTCGTATCAGCAGTTACGTTTCTTGTTCTTGCAGGGTAATTCTAAAGAATAGTTCCACACAAACTGCAAGGAACGTAACTGCGGATACGACATCGGTATTTCTACAGAAGCAGTCCACACGGACTGCAAGGAACGTAACCGCGGATACGACATCCACTAGGGATTGGGTCGTCCAATGTATTTCGCCATGTTTAGTACTGGCCCCTGGGGGTTAATTACAGTCGTCCAAATAAATATTACTTTAAATTCTTGTTCAGTAAGTAAAATAACATAGGAAAACGTCAATTGCCATAGTCTAGGCCACCGCGGATTGCTTCTGTAGAAATAACGTCCTTTGGCCCAAATTCTATAATCTTTAATCCAACAGTTTACGCAACGTTTTTCTAACCTAACTAGCTAAATGAAGCGTGGCGGTCTAAAGTGGGAGGAAGCAAACCTAGAATATAGTACCAAGCTAGGGGTAGGCTAATTCCATCAGCAGTTTGGAATACATTCAAAGCAGGAGGAATAGGTAATGCTATAAGCTAAAATTCAGTGTTTCATGTGCGTCCTTACTACTAGAACTTGATTGTAGCCTAGGCCCTGAGCCAGAACTGCATTAGAATTTTGGGACACAGCTAAGAGCAATTTTAAAACTTTACAGTTATCGCTAAGTCTGTTAAGTCAGACTATAGAAAACTATATATCGTGCAGTACAGGTGAAGTGGTTTTAGAGATTTACTGAGATAATAAGAAATCTACTGTCTTTTACTCTTTTACATTTTCACTGTTATCCCCAAGGGGCTTGTACTAAACATGGCACTCCACTGAGCTTTCTCAATGCTTGATAATTATTTCTGTAGATTTCTCAGATTACCTCACCTGTTCTGCATTGTAAAGACCATTTTCATACAATCAACTTATCCTGTCAGGATATATTACATTAGCTAAGACTCCTCCGTCGTCCTCGACAGAAATTCAAATTTCGCGCCACTCGCTACAGGTAGGTCAGGTGATCTACCGGCCTGCCCTGGGCGGCAGGACTAGGAACCAATCCCGTTTTCTACTCATATATTTTCTGTCGCCGGTGGTATCAACATCGTTGCTGCCTCCTCTTGACTGGAATTCGCTTTTCTAAGCAATTGATCATCTTTTTGTGGACTTTTGGTGACGTACCTGGATCGTTTGTTTTGGCATTCGCTACTGTGGACTGGATTTGGACTTGCTTTTTGATTTTTCTTCAGAATGTCTGATTCAAGTGTCTGTGTGAGAATGTGTGTGAATGTAGGCTGCAAGGTGAGGATACCGAAAGCTTCGGTTGATCCTCACACTGTATGTCGCAAATGTAGGGGTTTTTGATTGTTCTATTTCTAACACCTGTCATGAGTGTGAAAGGTTGAATGTTGAGGAATGGAAGACTCTAAACTTCTTACTTGAAGAAGTTAGAAAGGGATAGAGTCAGAAGGGCTGCTTCTAAGATGGCGGGTAGTTGTACAAGGCCTATTGAGCCTTTGGATAATTCTAACTCTTCTCTTAATTATGATTCTGTATCAGGACCCTCACTGGCCGTACATTCAGATTCAGCTTCAGAAATTGCTGAACTGAAGGCTACGCTTCACAGGATGAGATCCGAAATGGCTACCATAAAAGGTAAGGATTGTGAAAGTGAATTTAGTGAAGTGAGTGTCCCCAGTGTTGTGGAGGGGGCGTCTGACCGTCTCTGCGACGCTCCCAGGCCTAGACCTCTTCCAAGCTCCCAAGCCCAGAGGAGAAGGAAAGTCGCAAAGCCGTACGGAGGTTGTGGAGAATTCCCCCCGGTCAGGCGTCCCTTCAGCAGGTGCTGTTTATAGACAGCCTGCTCAGGACCGCTATCGAAAAAGCGTCCTCAGAGAGTGCTTCTCTTCGTCCGCTTCTCCTCTCCTAAACTAGGGTGGGTGGAAGGATTCGGACTTGTCCAGGCCCCTGAAAAGGCACTGGAGAGATCCTGGTTTTGGATTCAAGCCCAGAACGCTTTTCGGAAGAAGAGCCCTCTTCTATCAAGAAGGCGAAGAGGGTTTCGCCGTCCCATGATAGGGCAACACGCCTTCGAGGTCTCCCTCTCCCGTTTCAAGAAGACGCAGGGAGAAGCTTGCCAAAAGGATCATTTTGGCGGTACAAGAACAGCTTTCCGCCCTAGTAGGAGTCCTGCTAAGGATCCTCCTCGTAAGAAAGACGTCAGACTGCCGGTCAAGAAGACTCGTCTTCCGTCTCCCACCAGGAGTGAGGCTCCTGTGAGACGTGAGTCTTTTGAGATCTCAGATAGAGACTCATGGGAAGATCTGGATTCGGCAGACAAGCGTGTAGCAACAGCCAAGCGCGAGGCGTCCTACAGACGAGAAACGTCCTCTAAGAGAGAGTCAGACAAGCGAGAAACGCATTACAGACGAGATTCTCCCAGATGGGATACGTCTGCCAGATCAGTAGCTTCAGCCGAGCGCGGAGTAACAAACAGCAAAGGCGCGAGCATTCATCCAAGCGTGAGGCTCCAGAAAAGCATCTGTCACGCAAGGATGGGACTTCAGGAAGACGCGAGACTTCCAACAAGACACGAGGCTCAGTCAGGCGAGAGACTTTTGAGAGCGTGAGGCACCATCAGGCGCGAGGCGCCAGCCAAGCGCGAAGAGTCAGTCAGGCGCGAGACGCCAGCCAAGCGCGAGGATCTTGCTTGGCGCGAGGCGCCAGCCAAGCGCGAGGAGTCAGCCAGGCGCGAGACGCCAGCCAAGCGCGAGGCGCCAGCCAGGCGCGAGGCGCCAGCCAAGTACGAAGAGCGGTCAAGCATAGGAGCTCTTTACACTCTCTTAGCCCCTCTCCTATTAGGAGTTTGTCCCAGTAGAGAGAATTGTTGGACAAGAAGACCCGGAACGAGAAGTGGCCTCTCCTACTGATCCGATTATGGAAGAGGAATCAGAGGACCGAGTCTCACAGTAAGGAACGGACTGTCGAACTACAAGGTCTTGACAGCTCTCCTTCTCCAGGAATACGGAGATGCATGATCCCTGCCTCTCCTCCTTCGCCTCGTTCACTGTTTTCATGCTCGAAGACTCCGAAATCGTCGGCGTTTGTGAAGATGAGACCGACGATTTCTATGAAGAGAGCTCTGCAATCGCTGGATAACTGGATGCTTACTAAGAAGGAGCTAGTAAGGACAGTCTTTTGCATGCCTCCCCCCTAGACTGACCGGCAAGCAGAGGGATTTGGTGGTACCAGACTGGGGAGAATATGGGTCTCACTCTCCCTGGCCTCAGCTGACGCTGACTTTTCCAGTCTGGTAGACGCATCCAGGAGACATAGCCTTCACACGGCTAAGATTACTTGGGGGCCTTTCAGAGTTGGATCATCTCCTCAAGGGGACTTTTTCACATTCTAGAAGTCTTAACTTCCTAGATTGGTCCCTTGGGGTGATGTCCAAGAAGGCTCATGCCCTGAAGGGCTAGAGAACCGGATGTACTCCTAGCAATTTTGTCATGTATTGACAAGGCGGTGCAAGACGGCTCAGGGGAAGTTTCTTCCTTGTTTGGAGCAGGCAGGTCTCTGAAGAAGAGATCTGTGTTTAGCGCTTTCTTGACGAAAGCAGTATCACACTCTCAAAGAGCAGCTTTGCTATTCGCCCCTCCCTAGGTCTGATTTTCTGTTCCCGTCACAGTTGGGTGAAGGATATTCCCGATCGCTGACGGAGAAAGCGACTCAAGATCTTCTCCTGCAATCGTCCAGGAAGAAGAGGAACGGTAATGGTGGGAGAGAAGAAAGTGGCGTTCTACTCCTGTTCGGCCCTTTCGAGGTGGCCCTCCAACTAGAGTTACCGCTCTAAAAGGAAAACGACCGAGAAAGACGAGGTCGAGCCTCGTTCCGCCCCTTTAAAAGGGGAAACGTGAAGTGGCGCTCCTCCAAACACCAGTAGGTGCCAGGCTCCGGGGATTGCGGAAGCCTGGACTCGCATCGACACAGATCCTTGGTCGATGTCGGTTCTTCAGAAGGGATATCTCATTCCTTTCCTGGACAATCCTCCCCTGACGTCAACTCCGAGGGAATTGTCCGCCAATTACAAGGACCCTGTGTGAAAGATACTCTTCAACAAACATGGTGGATCAGATGTGGGACAAGAGAGCTATAGAACTTGTGCTGGATCAAAGCTCCCCGGGGTTTTATTTTTTTTACAATCGTCTTTTCTTGGTTGGCGAAAGCCTCGGGGGGATGGAGACCAGTTCTGGATGTCAGCGCTCTGAACAAGTTTGTCAAAAACAGAAGTTCTCCATGGAAACCTCTGCTTCAGTCCTGGCGGCTCTTCGCCAAGGGATTGGATGGTGTCTCTGGATCTCCAGGACGCTTATTTTCACGTCCCGATCCATCCTTCGTCGAAGAAGTACCTCCGTTTCATGACGGGGGGAAGGATCTTCAATTCAGAGCCTTGTGCTTCGGCCTGTCGACGGCGCCTCAGGTTTTCACGAACCTTTTGAAAAATGTGGCGAGATGGCTTCATCTGAAAGGAATCAGTATATTCTCTTTATCTAGACGACTGGCTTATCAGAGCAAAGTCAGGAGGAACAGTGTTTGGAGGACCTGAATGTGACACTAAACCTTATAAAGACTTTAGGATTACTCGTGAACCTCGAGAAGTCCCCAACTGATCCCCAGCCAGAACTTGGTCTATCTGGGGATTCAGATGGATTCTCGGGGTGTGGGCGAGTATTTCCTTCTCAAGAGAGACTAGCGAGAGGTTTAGAAAAAGTCTCTCTCTTCTATAAGGAAGGAACGGACTTCGGCGAGGAATGGTTGAGCTGTTAGGGACCCTTTCCTCTCTCGAACAGTTCTTTCACCTAGGAAGACTTCATCTCCGTCCTCTTCAGTTCTTCCTCAGAAGTTCGTGAACATGAAGACAGGACTTCTCTCGGACTTTTTTTCCCCATTCCGGATCTGATAAAACGACATCTAGAATGGTGGTTACTCCCACTGAGGGAAAACAAAGGTACTTCCCTGGAAATACAGAGCCCAAACCTTGTATTGTTTTCGACGCGTCGGAAAAAGGTTGGGGAGCAACTTTGGGAAAGAGAGAAGTGTTAGGCATTGGAAATGCTCTTCAAGTGTCCTGGCACATAAACTGCAAAGAACTGCTAGCGGTACACCTAGCTCTAAAGAGCTTCGAACCGTTAGTTTGCAACAAAAATAGTTCAAGTGAATGCGGACAATACAACCGCTCTGGCATACATTCGGAAGCAAGGAGGTACTCACTCGTATGCCCTTTACGAACTCACGAGAAAACTTCTGTTGTGGACATCCCAGAGGAACATCTCTCTCTTGACGAGGTTCGTTCAGGGAGTAAGGAACGTACGAGCGGGACAGGCTGAGCAGGAGGAACCAGGTCCTTCTACCGAGTGGACCCTCCACTCAGAAGTTTGCCTCAAGCTCTGGTCTCTTTGGGGAATCCTCATGTCGACCTATTTGCCACGTTCCTCTCGAGGAGACTGGAAGTCTTCTGTTCAGTGGTAGAAGATCCCAGAGCTCTAGCAGTAGACGCCTTCCTACTAGATTGGTCTCAGGTAGACGTTTACGCATTTCCCCCATTCAAGATTCTGGGGCAAGTACTCAGGAAGTTTGTGACTTCAAAGGGGACAAGAATGACCCTGATAGCCCCCTTTTGGCCAGCTCAAGAATGGTTTCCAGAGGTACTGGAGTGGATAGTAGACTTCCCCAGATCCCTTCCACAAAGGAGGGATCTTCTCAGACAACACACTTCGAGAGGTTTCAATCAAAACCTCCCCGCTCTCGCTCTGGACTGCCTTTATTTCGACTATCGAAACGACTTGTCAGAGCGAGAGGCTTTTCTAGAAAAGCAGCAAGCTCGATCGCTAGAGCCCGGAGAACTTCCACTATCCGGGTTTACCAATCCAAGTGGGAAGTTTTTAGAAGGTGGTGTAAGTCAAAGAAGTTGTCCTCCTCCAGTACCTCTGTAGCAGAAATAGCTGATTTTCTGTTATTTCTGAGGGAAGAGTCGCAGCTCTCCGTAGCCACGATAAAGGGCTATAGAAGTATGCTATCGTCCGTCTTTAGGAATAGAGGCCTAGATTTGGGAAACAATAAGGACCTGCATGATCTGATTAGGTCGTTTGAGACCAAGAAGTCTAGAATGACTTCTCCCCCTAACTGGAATCTAGACGTAGTACTGAAGTTCTTGGCTTCAGAGAGATTTGAACCCCTACATTTGGCCTCGTTTCGTGATATAATGAGAAAAATGTTTATTCCTTTTGTCACTTTTGTCACTGGCAACGGCAAAAAGGGTTAGCGAACTGCACGCCCTTAGTGACAAAGTCGGGTTTCAATATAGATTCAGCCATCTGTTCCTTCAAGGAATTATTCTTAGCGAAGAATGAAAATCCCTTCGAAACCCTGGTGGCCGAGAAACTTCGAAGTAAAGGATTATCGGGTCGTCGGCAGGGAACCGGAGAGGTCTCTTTGCCAGTAAGGGCATTAAAGTTTTACTTAAAGAAAAAGGAACAGTTGGGAGTTCTAGACAAGGGCCTGTGGTGCTCAGTGAAGGATCCATCAAGACCTATGTCTAAGAATGCATTAGCCTTTTTTGTCAGGAACGTAATTATGGACGCTCATAAGGCTTTGCACGGACGATTCCTTAAAACTCCTGAGAGTAAGAGCTCATGAAGTGAGAGCAGTGGCAACGTCTCTCTCTTTTCAGAGAAATATGTCGCTGAAGAATATCTTGGAAGCGACATATTGGAGATGTAATCTGTGTTTGCGACTCACTATTTGAAAGACGTGCGTGTGACCTATGAAAAATGTTTTCATTAGGTCCTTTTGTGTCTGCGGGCACAATCCTGGGGTACAGGAGCTTACAAACAATCCTTAAAATATAGATATGTTTCTAGACTTTCTGCTGAACAAGTGCAGTTGTCGCACAAGCGGCCAGTCACTTCAGTTCAGTAAGGAACTCTTGTGATATCTTGTAATAGAAAATTTTTTTTTAAAAATTATTGTGTGCTTGTGCATTGTGGTTTGAGTTAGCGGTTGTTGCGAAGAGTTGGGGATAACTCTGAGCAATTTTTAATACTAACATGGTGGTTAGGATCAGGTGGTCGGGTGATTGATTGTTTGCTCCTTAATAAGGTGTGTTGTCATGTAAGTGGGATCAGCGCCATTGACAAAGTCCTTTCAGGCTCTGCCGAGTAAGTGATAAGACCCTCGGCAGACCACAAGAATTCTTGGCCATAGATCACATATCTCGCTAAAGTTTCTTGAGGTGATGCAGACTACGGGGAAAACACCCACGAAGTCTACCACCTATCAGTAGGAACCAAGGTTTTATTTATACCTACAACAGATGTTGTTTACCTGTCTATTCTAGTAGTAGCTGTCTCTTACCCTCCACCAGAAGGGTGCCAATCAGCTATGTATATATCTGACAGGTAAGTTGATTGTATGAAAAATGATATTGTTATATACAATAAAGTTTCATACATACTTACCTGGCAGATATATACGATTAGGGCCCACCCAGCCTCCCCGCAAGGAGACAGGTGGAAGAGAAAATATATGAGTAGAAAACGCGGATTGGTTCTAGTCCTGCGCCCAGGGCAGGCGGCTAGATCACCTGACCTACCTGTAGCGAGTGGCGCGAAATTTGAATTTCTGTCGAGGACGACGGAGTCTTAGCTATGTATATATATGCCAGGTAAGTATGTATGAAACTTTATTGTATTATAACAAAATATCATTTTTTTTATATCATTTAACCAAACAATTGAATTAATAAATATTATCTTCTTGTGGCCATCTTTCTACATTTTCAGTGACATCCTCTAGGTTTCTACACTGGTAAATGATGTTGGGGCCACAGTTATGTCATTAATCTGTCTCACTTCTAGTTCTTGGCAATTGCTCTTACCTTCTTTTTTGTTCCATACTTACAGGTTTCTTTTAACAAGTAACCTACTTTACCTTTTGTTTTATCTTTGTAATACTCATTTCCTTGGAGTCATTTTCTATGTACCATTTTCCTAGGTATTTGTGCTCCTTATAAGTACTTACGAACCTTTTTTTTTACATCTGATTATCCTAGGATTGGTCTATTCAAAGTTTTATTTCCTTTACCTATCAGACGATAGCCTTGGCTTATGACACTGATCTGAGGGAAGAAAATGTGACTCCAAAAAGGCAAAATTATCAATATTTGAAGGTTTTTTTTATGAAAAAAAATGTAGTTTACATACTTTTCAGTACAACCAAAGCATTAAAAGTAAATTTGTTCATGAAACTTACCTGACAGATATATATATAGCTGTATTCTCTGAAGTCCGACAGAATTTCAAAATTCGCGGCACACGCAGTGGGCGGCCAGGTGGTAGTACCCATTCCCGCCGCTGGGAGGCGGATATCAGGAACCATTCCCATTTTCTATTCATATTTTTTCTGTCGCCGGTCGGTAAACAACTGTTTACAGACCTCCGCCTAGGATTTTGAAACTTCATTAGCCGCTTAAGTATCCTAATTATTCTTTCAATTATTGACTTGGATTTGTGGCTAGGCATACGCTATCATAAGTTAAATTTTTTCATTGCATATGATGTCTGAAGCTAGTTAGCCTAGTTTCAGACTTTGTTGTCTGCATGGGGTAAGGTGAGGCTACCGGAACTTTCGGTAGACACTCGCTTAGTATATATGACGTTTACATGTTTTCTTTGCATAAAGATCAATGTAATTGTGTAATGTGTGACTGATTACGGAAGAAGTAGGATTCATGTACGCATTTTAGAGCGTGTTAGAATCAGGAGTTTTCCTCCACAGTAAACAGAAGTTAGAAATAATGAACCTTCTAACCTCCTGTAGGATTTATTTTGCCTAACCCTGTGGTATGGCTTACGGGCCTAGAAGTAGTGTCTGCTAGAGGATTACATCAAGTAATCTTAGACAAAAGTGCTCTCTCTCCAATCTGTGTTGTGAAGTGTAGTGCCCCTTGTGTTGTGGAGGGGGCGTCAGATCGGCCCCATAATGCCTCTAGGCCTGGACCTCTGTCGGACTCCCAGGACTCAGGGAGAGGGCATGTCGAAAGCCGCAAGAGGGTTACGGGGGGCTCCCCACCGATCTGGCGTCCCTTCGGCAGGAACCTTGACGCTTCCCAGGCTGCTAAAGATCGTGCACGTGCACGAATCTTGAAGGATTGCTTCTCGTCCTCCGAGGCGTCCTCCCCGCGCAAGGGTTGGAGCACTCGGAAGGACTCGCGCCCTCTAAGAAGCTTTAGAGAAGAGGACGCTTCACGTCCTCTCTCTCGTCTGGAGGGAACGTCAGATCGGCCCCATAACGCCTCTAGGCCTAGACCTCGGTCGGACTCCCAGGAAACCAGGGAGAGGGCATGTCAAAAGCCGAAGAAGGGTTACGGGTTTTTCACGCTGATCTGCTCCTTCTTTCGGCAGGTGGCCTGTTGTCGCTTCCCAGGCTGCCGAAGTTCGAGCACGTGCACGAATCTTGAAGGTTTGCTTCTCGTCCTCCGAGGCGTCCTCCCCACACGGGTTGGAGCTCTCGGAAGGACTCGCGCCCTCTTAAGAAGCTTTAGAGAAGAGGACGCTTCACGTCCTCTCTCTCTCGTCACGAGAGGATGAAAGAGTCCTGTGCCCTGTCAGGGCTCTCACAAATTTTATTTACTTAAAGACAAGGAAGTAAGAGGGTCCTTCGGGTAATTTATGGTGCTCAGGAAGAGACCACATCTACCCTTTTCGAAGAATGCACTGGCTCTTTTCCTAAGGGACATTATTAAGGAGGCTCATTCATCTTGCCAGAAGAGTGATTTGAGCCTCCTGCGAGTGAACGCTCATTTATACATTATTAAGGAGGCTCATTCATCTTGCCAGAAGAGTGATTTGAGCCTCCTGCGAGTGAACGCTCATGAAGTTAGAGCTGTTTCAACCTCGCTAGCATTCCAAAAGAATATGGTAATCAAGGACATTTTTGATTCCACCTTTTGGAGGAGCAACTCAGTATTCGTCTCCTCTCCTCATGGCGCTCCGTATATGTGTAATGTTCGCTTTACTTCGAAAAAGGATGTTGTTCAAGCTGATAAGTTTGACGTCCGGCAAGCTGCTTTGCACAGTCAAACAACTTATGTCTCTGGTTCGGCATAAGAAGGGCAATTTAGACGTGAGGAAGCTTTTGGAGGTGCTCGACGTCCTACAAGTAGAGACGTTCTCCAGGACGCTCGGCAAGCACCTTGCGAGGGGTGTCTTTCGGCATGCTCGGCGTTCCTTTGCTGAGTGTGTTTCTGGAGATGTTCTTTTGCATTACTAAGACGCAAGTTGTCACACAGGCGGCCACTGTCTTTGTAAGAAGGTATGAAGGTCTTTAAGGCCCGTCTTGAAGACAAAAAGCCGTACGTCTTCCTTTAGTGTTCACACACTTCAGGAGCAGCGTGCGGCTCTCCATGGAGACTCGCATGAGGACGTCCCTTGAAAATATTCAACGTGCCTACGCAAAACGCGTACGTCATAACATTGAGATGTTGGCAAGGTCGCTCGCCAGGACGCCTCTTGGCGGGCCTTGCATGCATCAGGGCGCTCAACGAGATCCTCTCTTGAAATGTCGTTCAGAACACTTGGTGTTCTCTGCACAGACACGCTCGCAGCTAAGCAGGACGTTTTTTGAGGACGCTAAGCAGGACGCTCAGCAGGACGCTTATGAGGACACTCGGCAGGACGCTTATGAGGACGCTTTTGTGGACATTCGCCAGGACGCTTCGGTGGAAGCTCGGCAGGACGCTTTGCGAGAGAAAAAGACTTGTAGACGGCGTCTTATTACTGTTCAGGACGTTTCTTGGGACGCTTGACGCTTTCTAAACGCTCGTCAAGAGGAGGTTTTTCAGGACTCTCCACAGGACATTCCTTTACAGAAATTTTTAAAAAGGATTCGGAGTTAGCGGAGAGACATACCCGAATTTTTTTCTTCGATCCCTCCTGCCTCTTCATCGATTTCTCTGAGAATCGGGAAGATTATATACTCGGATTCCTGGGTGACTTTCGGTCATGTTAAAGGGTTTTCCCCTATTAGCAAAGTGCTAATTGTTTTGTCTAGTAAGGACGTTTTCCCCATTGTCAAGATACTTAACGTTTTGTCTTTTAAGTGGGGGACCCCTCATAAATGGGGTAGTTTCTCATTGACATAGATTTTAGCGTTTTTATCGTCTTAAGCGGATAAACTCTCCTTAACAAATTTCGGAAGAGCTCTCATTCATTTTCAGAGGCTCATCCGGGGAGTAAGAAAAAGACTGGTAGACTAGATCCAGGAAGTCTTATGTCCAATATCATAAGAACATTGAACGGTCCTTTTCGATCCTCGGTTCTCACTTGATGGTCTCTATTCGAATATTACTCCCTTCTCTTGGCAAAGAGTCAAGGAGTTCTTTTAAAAAGTCTCATTCATTAGAACGTGAACAGTCGTTTTCCTTTCTTTCTCTTTTTCTCGTCGAGGAAAGATGTAGTAGAGAATTCGATGTTCAAATTACTACAATACTTACGTATTTTATCTTTGCGTCATTTTGCTAACGCAAGGGTCAAGTCATATACGCATATCATATTTACCTCTACGGATAGAAGCCGAAAGAACTGTTGTTCTAATGTATTTAATTCACACTCCCTTCAACCTTCCAAGAGTTTTCGGAGTAAGAACAACTCTTAAGGTATTGTTACGACAACACCAACTCAGCTTCTGTATTTAGCGAATTCTGTTTCGTTTAAATATGCCTGCTTGAGAGTTTCCTTTTGCTCGACAATATCATACCTATTCCTTCGTAAAGGGAGTAGCTGGCAACTCAGGCAGATAGTGCGAGACGATGAATGAAAAAGGCTGCTGTTACTGTGATCTACGCAGTACCGGCTAGCTCTGTGACATGCGTGGTTGGTTACGTCTCTCTCCCCTGCGGGAATGGCTGACTAGCCGTATCTCTGCCCTACAATCATGGATTTTAGCCTCGGCTTGAGGAAATTTCTAGTAATCATGAATGAGCATGCCTTCCGTTTACTTAGAAAATTTCAACAAGATATCTCTTATAGCTGTTCAGTGCGGTTTTACCGCACTGTAACAGAATTCTGTACGAGTCTACCGCGGCATAGCACTATAATAATGCTCTCCTGCTTATGCAAAGCGCAGCCTTATTTAGGGAAGGAAGCAGGCTGAGTGAGGGAATGGATGAGTTTGCTGGGGACCATTTCCTCGCTGGAGAAGCTTGTTTTCCCTGAATAAACAGCAATTCAGACCTCTACAGTTTTTCCTCACGGAGAAATTGGAATAACACAAAGATCTAGTAATAATTCTAATTTTGTTCATGAAACTTACCTGACAGATATATATATGCTGTATTTTCTGACGTCCGACAGAATTTCAAAATTCGCGGCACACGTAGTGGGGCGGTCAGGTGGTAGTACCCATTCCCGCCGCTGGGCGGCGGATATCAGGAACCATTCCCATTTTCTATTCATATTTTTTCTGTCGCCGGTGCTGCAAACATCTGTTTACAGTACCTCCGTCTAGGATTTTTTCATTATCTCGCTTAATATTATCTGGATTGACTTTTGGTATCGACTTCTGGATTGTTGGATTGGCACGCGGAATAGTGGATTGGTTTTTGATTTTGGATTGGCTTTTCTAGATTCAGTATGTCTGGATCAAGTTCGGGAAGTTTCAGAGTGTGTGAGGAGTGAATGTAAGGTGAGGCTTCTTAAACCTTCAGTTGATCCTCACACAGTTTGTATGGATTGCAGGGGGCATGTTTGCGTGGTTGATGATCGGTGCAATGAATGTAAGGATTTGGATGATGATAAATGGAGGATGTATGAGACCTATCGGCGTAAATTAGAGCGCGATAGAGTCAGGAGGTCTTCCCCTCCAAGGGCAGCTCTACTAAAGGTAAGGATAGTAACATTTCTCTCCTCCTCTAACACCAGTAGATTTTGCCCAAACCTAATCCGTTTTGTTGCCTTCGGGCCCCAGTGCTGTGTCTGGAGAAGGTAACACCCTTTCATCTGATTCTAGAGTCTATTCGTGCTCTCGAATCTAAAGTTTTGCCCTAGAAACCGGCCCAGTGAAAGTTTGTGTTAGTGCCCCTAGTGTTGTGGAGGGGGCGTCAGATCGGCCCCATAATGCCTCTAGGCCTAGACCTCTATCGGACTCCCAGGACTCAGGGATGGGTATGTCGAAAGCCGCAAGAGGGTTACGGGGCTCCCCACCGATCTGGCGTCCCTTCGGCAGGCCTTGTTGCTAAATCCCAGGCTGCCAAGGAGCGCGCGCACGAGCGCGTATCCTGAAAGATTGCTTTTCGTCCTCCGAAGCGTCCTCCCCGCGCAAGGGGTGGAGCGCTCGGAGAGACTCGCGTCCGTTGAAAAGGACTTTTCGCTTTGAGGACGCTTCACGTCCTATGTCTCCTCTTTCGTCAGAGGACGCTTATGACGCCTTTCCTCCTCAGAAGAGAGGAAGGCTTTCTACCGATGAGGACGTCGTTTCCCACGCACAGGCGTGTTCACCTGAGAGGCAGATAGCTGTACCTGCTAGAAGGAAGGAGGCGTCCCCTCGCCCCTCTTCTAGCAGTCTCAGTCCTGCCCCTTCTTTTGCTCCTTCGTCACCTACGAAGGATATCCTTGTGTCCCTTCAGGACCAGATTACGTCGCTGATGGCTCAGAGGACTTGCCCAGCAGCCAGTCGAGCCTAAGCGTAGGAAGGACGTTCGGCTGCCCGTCAAGAGGACGAAGCGGCCGCATTCTCTCTCAGCTCGCTCGTCTCTCTCTCCGACCTCCGGATCGTCAACGTTCTCGCTCTCCTAGCAGATCTTTTACTCTCTCAGAGAAGACGCTCGTCAGGACGCTCGGCGTTCGAAGCAGGACGCTTTGCGCTCGGCTCGGCAAGTAGCGGTTGACGACGCTCGGCAGGACGCTCGGCGTTCTAGACAGGACGCTTTGAGCTCTCTTCAAGACTCTTTTAAGGACGCTCGCAGGACGCTCGGCGCGCGAAGCAGGACGCTTCTGGTTATAGACAGGACGCTTTTTGAGGACGCTCCGCAGACGCTCGCCGTGTGAAGCAGGACGCTTTTTAGAGCGAAGCAGGACGCTTTGGAGACTGCAAAGCAGGACGCTCGCTTGTCTAAGCAGGACGCTTTTGGCGCCGCTCGTCAGGAAGCTCGCGCTTCCTTTCGTAGAGGAGCTTCTGTTAAGACAGTTAACGTGGCTTCTAAGGATGCTTCTCTTTCGGAAGATGTCCGTGCATCTAAAGATCAACGTACGGCTGCTTCCGTACCTGTAGTGGATACTTCCAACCAACGGAAGTCTTTATTCAGGATTGAGCCTAAGGGACGTACTCCCTCTCCTGATAGGCGTTCTCCAGTTCCTCTTAGGGAGGAAGGGAGCTTAGTAGTCCAGGGAGTTCCGTAGAGGAAGAACAGCCGGTAGCTTCAGCTGTCTCGGACTACAAGGTTCTTGTTAGGCTGTTACGTTCAGCATTCGGGGACAAGTTCCAGCCGACAGCCCCTAGGTCTCCTCCCTCACAACTTTCGTCGTCCAAGACCGTAAAGACCCTGAATTCGTCGAAATGAAGACGTCTCTGTCGACAAGAGGGCGTTTAAGAAACTTCAAGACTTTATGTCCAGAAGGAAGGATCAGGGCAAGACCACTTTCGCCCGCCCATCCACCCTCTAGACTCGCCGGGAAAGGAGGAGTTTGGTATGAGACCAGGAGGATGTGGGGATAAAGGTCCCTTCGTCCGCCGTCGGGTGACTTCTCCAGTTTAGTGGACGCCCAGAGGATGGTCTCTCTAGCGTTCTGCTAAGGTGACCTGGACTCCGGTTGAGACTGACCACCACTTGAAGGGACTTCTTCGTACCCTTAATGTTTTTAATTTCCTAGACTGGTGTCTGGGAGTTTTGGACCTTCAGTCTAGAAGTCCTGATTCTCTCAGTCTGGGGGAGCTGTCCAGCGTGTTGTCATGTATGGACAAGGCCGTCAGGGATGGTTCGGAGGAGCTAGTTTCGAATTTTGGAACTGCCTTCCTGAAGAAAAGAGCACTGCTGTGCAATTTTACTGCTAAGTCGGTATCTCCCGCTCAGAAAGCGGAATTGCTCTTTGCGCCTCTTTCGGACCATCTCTTCCCCCAAGGCTATGGTAAAGGATCTTGCACAGAGTTTGCAAGAAAAGGCGACCAGGACCTCTTGGTTCAGTCTTCAAGACGTCCATCGTTCCTTCCACGTCAACATTCAGCAAACCCCGAAGAAAGTCAAACCCTTTCTTTTGTTTCAGCGGGGCACCCCCCTCGAGAGCAGCTCCTCGAGGGAGAGGTTTTTCGAGAGGAAGAGCTTCATTCAAAACCGAAAAACAGCAAATGAAGATCTCGTCCTTCAGACACCAGTCGGGGCCAGACTGGAATTCTTTGCGGAGTCTTGGAGGCAGAGAGGAGCGGATCCTTGGACCCTCAAGATAGTAGAACGGGGGTACAAGATCCCTTTTCTTATCCTCCTCCTTTGTCTTCAACTCCCAGAGACCTCTCTCCATCCTATCAGGGAGAGAAGAAAAGTGTTCTTTTCGATCTCTTAGACCAGATGGTCGAAAAAAGAGCGGTGGAACAAGTCTTGGACCTAGAGTCACCGGGCTTCTACAACAGGATTTTCCTAGTGCCGAAGCAGTCGTCAGGTTGGCGCCCGGTCCTGGATGTGAGCAGGCTAAATCTTTTTGTAGAAAAGATAAAGTTCAGAATGGAGACGCCTCAGTCGGTGCTGGGAGCATTGAGACCTGGCGACTGGATGGTGTCTCTAGACCTGCAGGACGCATACTTCCACGTCCCAGTCACACCCTCTTTCAAGGAAGTACCTGAGATTCGTCTTGGACAACAGGGTTTGGCAGTTCAGAGCCCTTTGTTTCGGTCTCAGCACGGCCCCAATGGTTTTCACAATGATTATGAGGAATGTAGCGAAGTGGCTCCATTCGTCAGGAATCAGGATATCCCTCTACCTCGACGATGGCTGATCAGAGCGTCGTCGAGGCAGAAGTGTCTGAAGGACCTTCAGTTTTACGCTAGCCCTAGCAAAGTCTCTGGGTCTGTTGGTCAACACCGAAAAGTCGCATCTACCCCGACACAGTCCATCGTGTATCTGGGGATTCAGATGGATTCAGTGGCTTTTCCGGGTCGTTTCCATCCCAGGAACGTCAGCGACTGGGGTTAGAGAAAGTCGCAGCCTTCGTTAGAGAGAGAAGCTTGTTCGGTGAGGGAGTGGATGAGTCTGCTGGGCACCATTTCCTCACTAGAAAAAGTTTGTCTCGCTGGGAAGACTGCACCTCAGGCCTCTTCAATTCCTTGTTGCGGAAGAATGGACGTCAAAAGGGGACTGAATGCGATCTAAGGATCTCCAACGAAGTAAGAGTACACTTAAGATGGTGGCTCGACCCCCAGAAGTTACGAGAGGGCCTCTCCTTAAATCTTCTGAGCCCCGACCTAGTGTTGTTCTCAGACGCTTCCACTTCCGGTTGGGGAGCAACACTAGGGGGGGAAGAAGTGTCAGGCTCCTGGAGAGGGGAACAGGTAGCCTGGCACATCAATGTAAAGGAACTGGCAGCGATATTCCTGTCGCTGCAGTTCTTCGAAAGAAAACTGTCAAGCAAGGTTGTTCAAGTCAACTCGGACAGTACCACAGCCCTTGCGTATCTAAAGAATCAGGGAGGGACTCGCTCCAGATCCCTTTTTCTCCTGGCGAAGGAAGTTCTGCTATGGGCAGACGCAAGGCACATCAAGATCCTGACAAGATTCGTGGCAGGGGTTCAGAATGTCAGGGCGGACCTTCTCAGCCGCCGGAATCAGATTCTACCAAACAGAATGGACCTTGCACCAGGAAGTCTGTCAAAAGTTATGGAAATTGTGGGGACGTCCTCTAGTAGACCTGTTCGCTACATCAAGGACGAAGAGGCTTCCTCTGTATTGCTCCCACGGTTATGGACCCAGGGGCAATTGCAGTGGACGCGTTGCTCTGGAACTGGACAGACCTGGATCTTTACGCCTTTCCCCCATTTCAAGATCATGGGGGACGTAATGAGAAAGTTCGCAGCGTCAGAAGGGACAAGGTTGACTCTGATTGCCCCAATGTGGCCAGCAAGAGAGTGGTTCACAGAGGTCATGACGTTCCTTGTGGACTTCCCAAGAACGTTGCCCTGGAGGAGAGATCTACTCAGACAGCCTCACTTCAAAAGGTTTCACCAAAACCTCTCCGCTCTGGCCCTGACTGCGTTCAGACTATCGAAAAGCTGGCCAGAGCGAGAGGCTTTTCAAAGGCAGCTGCGAGAGCAATCGCTAATGCTCGAAGAGCCTCTTCAAGAGCTGTCTACCAGTCTAAGTGGTCTTCCTTCAGGGCATGGTGCAAGAAGGAAGAATTTCCTCTTCCACGACCTCTGTGAATCAGATAGCAGATTTCTTACTCTATCTAAGAAATGTGCAAAAATTGGCAGTTCCTACAATCAAGGGTTATAGGAGTATGTTGTCTGCCGTTTTTCGCCACAGAGGAATGGACCTCTCCGACAATAAGGATCTGCACGATCTCTTAAGGTCGTTTGAAACTACCAAAATTCCCACAAGCAAGACCGCCCTCATGGAATTTAGATGTGGTGTTGAAACATCTGATGCTAAGTCCTTTGAGCCTCTCCATGAAGCTTCTCTAAGGGACTTAACGAGGAAAACGCTTTTTCCTAACTTCTCTGGCGACGGCGAAGAGAGTTAGTGAAATCCAAGCGTTCAGTAGCCTAGTGGGTTTCAAGGGAGACAGCGCTGTCTGCTCGTTGAACCCTTCTTTCTTGGCTAAGAACGAGAAAACCCGTCTAATCCTTGGCCAAAAGAGCTTTGAAATCAAAGGAATATCGAGTCTCGTGGGTCAAGAACCAGAGAGAGCCCTGTGCCCTGTCAGGGCTCTCAAGTTCTATGTGAATAGGACTAGAGAGATAAGAGGTCCCTCAGGTAATCTCTGGTGCTCGGTTGAAGAGACCGGATTTGCCGTTGTCGAAGAATGCTGTTGCTTTCTTCTTGAGGGACGTCATTAAAGAGGCTCATCATCTGCCAGAAGACTGATATGAGCCTCTTTAAAGTGAAAAGCTACGAGGTCAGAGCCGTAGCTACCTCTCTTGCCTCCAAAGGAACATGTCTATCAGAGATATCTTGATAGCACCTTCTGGAGGAGCAATTCCGTATTCGCCTCACATTACTCCGGGATGTGAGGACGATTTACGAGAACTGTAGTTCTTTGGGACCTTACATTTCGGCAGACACAGTTTTGGGGGCTGAAGGTAGCTCTCTCCCTATCCTTAGCTTAGTTAGGTTAGTTTATTGTGTTTTTTGGTTGATGGTGAGATCTCTGTGAAAATCTCCCATTCCATAGTGTTAATATCAGGGGTTTTTTGCGTTAGTTGGTCAGGTGGTGGTAGGTTGCTGTGTTACTGCCATATGTTTGCCTAGAGGGTCTTGTCACATTGTGGTCACGCCCCCGTTGACAGAGCATCCAGAGAGCGCCAGCACTACAGGTCAACACCTGGCTGGCAACTCTGATAAAGCATAAGCAGGCTTTAGGTGACAGTAATCACATAGTCTACTTTGCTATCAGGTAAGGAACAATAAGTTAATCTTTTATTTTAATTTAAATTTCCTAAAAAATAAAAAATCCTAGTCTGTCTCTACCCACCATCCGAAGTGTGATTCAGCTATATATATATCTGTCAGGTAAGTTTCATGAACAAAATGTTATTGTTATAATACAATTAAGTTTGTTCATACTTACCTGGCAGATATATATACTTAGAGTGCCCACCCTCCTCCCCTCAGGAGACAAGGGCCATAAATAAATATGAATAGAAATGGGAATGGTTCCTGATATCCGAGCCAGCGGCGGAAGGGAATGGGGTACTACCACCTGACCGCCCCACTACGTGTGCGCGCGAATTTTGAAATTCTGTCGGACGTCAGAAATACAGCATATATATATCTGCCAGGTAAGTATGAACAAAACTTAATTGTATTATAACAATAACATTTTCTGCTCAACGGCTTGAGGATCACCTCAGGTGATAGCGAGAGGGTACCAGACATCCGAACAGAGGAACGAACAGATGTCCGGGCACATTGTCTGAAAGAGTTGGAAGCCAATTTGGTCGGCTCTCCAATTCCTCGAAGAGTGAGTTTGGATCGAGTGGTCCAAATCATCTCGGATAATTTCTCAGCTCTCTCATAGCTCAAAAAGAGAGAGTTGGTTATGGGCTTCAGCACGGAACGTAACGATCCTCAAGAGGTTAGTTAAACTACTGCACGTCCGTGCGGGTCTTCTCGATCAAAGGCAGCAACTACTGACTTCTGAGTAATCCTCACTTAGAAGTATGTCGTAAGTTGAGAGGCTGAGGGCGTCCTTTCGTTAAGTTTTCGTAATATTGAAGACGAAGGAGCTTCCTCTTAAGTTGTTCCCTTATTCATGATCCTAGAGGATTAGCATTAGTCGCCACCATTTGGCCTTTAAGAAGTTGGATTCACAGAGGTCATGTAATTCAAAGAGAATTGTCCTAAGACCCTTCCCGAGAAAATCGGTGTAATCTAACATCGTCACTTAGTGAGGTATCTAATATCTCTTCTCTCTGAGTCTGAAGGCGTTCAGACTATCGAGAAGCGATAAGATCTTCAAGATTAATGGCAGTCTCTTGGCCAAGGCAAAGCAGTGCTGCCTATTTTCAGTGTTCAATCGGAGGGGGCCGTTTCTGGAGATAGTGAAGGGAAAATGACTGTTCCTCCACCTCCACCTCTGTGAATTTCTTATGGTTCTATCTTTCCGTCTGAAGTATGAGATAAGCTAGAAGTCCTAACTATTGTAGAATATGCAAATATGTTGTTGACGGCCTCTAGGCTCAGAGATTCGGTTCTGTCAAATAACAAAGCTTCACGATCTTTGAGGTCTGTGGAGATTTTGAAAGTCTCTGGATCGAAGGTTCCGGCATGGAACTTAGGCGTAGTCTGAGTTTCTGATGCTAAGAGCATTTCGAACCTATCCCTTTCTGCGAACTTAATACACGTGACCAGAAAGGCTAACATTCTAACCGCTCTAGCCAGGCAAAAGAGGGTTAGTGAGGTTTTAGCCATCATCAGAGGTTTTGGCTTTTAAAGGACATAATGCGGTCTCTCCTTAAGCCTTCCGTTCTTGGTAAGAACGAAAACCTGTCTAACCCTTGACCCGAAGGCTTGGAGACCAAGGGTATGGCACAAATTATTGGGCAAGGGCATTAGAGAGTCCTGTGCCCTGTGCGGGTCTCTCAAGTTTTATCTTGATAAAACTATAGAAAGTCGAGGTCAACGGACAATCTGCGGTGTTCCGTAAAAGACCAGACTGGTTCATGTCCAAGAAACACCCTGCATTATAGTCAAGGAGTTCTTTTTAAGAAGTCTCATTCATTATATGGCATAAAGATTTGAGATTTTTTCTTAATATGAATGCTCAAGAGGTGAGGGCGCGGCCTCGGAAGCATTTCAACAGAGCATGACACTCAGTAACATCCTGAGTGCCACGCTTTAGCGAAGCAACTCTGCGTTCGCTTCACACTCCCGACGGGATGTGAAGACGACATTTGAGATCTGTAAGTCGCTAGGACCATACATATCCGTAGATATATTATTGGGGGCAGGAAGCAACACGTATCCTATCCTATAGAAAAGGGATAGGTGGGCTTTTAACTTTGAAGGGTTGGTCGCTTGAGGCGCGTTCCTTTCTTTAGCCTAGAAGTATGGAACTAACTTTGATTGGTTAGGTCAGGTGGTGGTTTTAGCTTAGTTGCCCTCAGAAGTATGGTCATATGGTCTAGTCACATTGTGGTCACGCCCCCGTTGACAGATCATCTAGAGCGCACCAGCATTACAGGTCTCTACCTCGCTGGCAACTCTAGTAAAGCAGAAGCAGACTTTGGTGACAGTAATCACGAAGTCGGCTATGCTAACAGGTGAGGAACCAAGATGTATATCATCTACTTAATTTAGTTTCCTAAAAATCCTATTCTGTCTCTTCCCACCATCTGAAGGTGGGATTCAGCTATATATATATCTGTCAGGTAAGTTTCATGAACAAAATGTTATTGTTATAATACAATTAAGTTTGTTCATACTTACCTGGCAGATATATATATATATAGCTGTATTCTCTGAAGTCCGACAGAATTTCAAAATTCGCGGCACACGCAGTGGGCGGCCAGGTGGTAGTACCCATTCCCGCCGCTGGGAGGCGGATATCAGGAACCATTCCCATTTTCTATTCATATTTTATCAGTGCCACTGTCTCCTGAGGGGAGGTGGGTGGGCACTTTAATTATATATATCTGCCAGGTAAGTATGAACAAACTTAATTGTATTATAACAATAACATGTTTTCTTTGGATTTTTTTATGACTTTCAATGTTGTTCTGGTTTACGACACATCTCAAGAACAGAACCCTTGTCATAAACCGGGGACTGCGTACAGTATACATATATAGTTTTCTATAGTCTTCAGTCTTCCTTTCTAGATGAAAAGACCACTACTACCAAAAGGTTTTTTGTTGTAAGACAATGACAATGGAGCTTTACAACAAAATACTAGTATTGTACAATACTGCAGTTAATTTAAGCACAAAACCCATGGTTAATCAATCCTATCCATGTCACTGTGAAGCCTTTTTATATGTGAGTTATTTTCCATGTTGCAAGAGGGGTTACAATCTCCCTCTTCGCAGCCTTTAGGTGAAATGCTTGGTCCTCTGCCTCCAGTGCCAGCTGGGGCAAGGGTTCCCAACCTTCAGTGGTAGTAGTAGTGGTGAGGTAGTTGACCCATCTCTTAGGACGTGGGGCCAAATCAAGAACTGAAACTGTTGACTTGTCCATCCTGATGTCTGATGTTGGTGTATGTCTGGTTCACATACAGGACAGCAACTCAATTCACCAGTGGCTCATTCTTACTCGTTCAGATAAAACTTGCAGATAGTACTGGTCTTGGCTTCATGACCCAAGAAGGCAGAGAGCTCCCTGAAGGTGAGCTACATGGAAATGTAAAGAAACATTTGTAGATGAGGACAACAGGGAGCTTGTTAAGTACCAATTTCCAGTGCTGGTCAGGCAGGTTGCATGAGTGAGGGCAAACTGATTGCCTTCTTACAGTACTATTGAACCTTTATACCTGTTCCATTGCCAATTGGGTGATGTGGGGTAGTATGACTCATTGCGACTCTCTTCTTAGAGAGATGGGCCTTGAGATCTTTGGACCTGAATGGTAAACCTGGATCAGAGTGACTGCAGTTTGGCATCCCATATGGGCTAAATATCTGCTCTAGACTTGATTACGCTTGTGTTCTTGTTGGGACATGGGAAGGTAAAGCAGAAATGTGAGAATTCATCAACAGCTGTGAGTAAGTAGGGGTTGCATGATGCTGTCAGGTCCCTTAAAGTCAATGCTTAGCCTTTCCATCAGGTGTGTTGCCTTGGTGAGCATTGCTTCTTGAGACTTATAGAGCCATAGCCTTAACTCTTCACAGACCTTACAAGATGCACAAACATTTCTAACATATAGAGTGGAAAATGGAAACTTTTTTTAACCTCACAAAGTGCAGCAGACAGTCACTCCAAAATGACAATGTTGAGTATCCATAGAGGAGTGAGTTTAGATGTGGAGATAGTGGAACAACATAAGCTGTTTATAGGTGTATCAGAGACCACATTTTTTTTCTTGGACAATAATGTATATACTGTATCACTGGAGGCAGAAAGTCTATTCCACCATTCTTGAATCTTGTTATTTCTTGATCTTCATGCATTTGTGGTCATCAAACATGAAAGTTACAGTGCTGGTCAGTAATGAGATCAAAATATTGTCTGGCTAAGAAATGGCCCCATTTACATACAGCTTCCATGTTGGATGTGGCTTCATGTTCTGTAAGTGTGATAGCATACTCTGCTTTCTGTTAACATCCTAGGTATGAATGCCACAGGCCTACCACCCTTGTTTAGCACTATACTGAGATAGCTACTATAGAGGCATTAGTATATTCAGCTTTTAAATTTTCATCTGCAGAGTGAAGGGTGGCTTTCTTGTTTGAGTAGATTGAATGTTTTCAGGGCCTCTTCGTCAAAAGTAAACTTCTTTGCCCTTGTTAATGGTTGAATGCATGCTTAGGATTCCTTTCTCCACTTAGCATAGTAGGCCAACATCCCCTTTGCTCACTTTAAGGATCCAGGATTTGTAGAGGGATAGCTCCTGTAGTGGACAGAGTCTCTCTGGGTCTGGCTTAAAGATTCTTATTGAGCATGTTTTCCAGGAACATTAATGGAGTGCATAGAGTTAACAGTTGCAGAATCATTAAGGGTTAGGCGTCTCTTACTGATGACCTTGAGGAAGTGTTTTATATTGTTTTCATGTTCTTGGTTATGTCCAACAATAGTGATATTGTCCTGGTAGGGGAAGGCACCTGGTAGGTTTCCTCTGTAACCCACTTGTCCATACTTATTGGAAAGCTGCAAAACCATTCGCCACACCAAAGGGAAGCATACAAAACTGAAGCATAGTTCCGTTGGCTTCAAAAGCTTTATACTTCCTTTCTGATTCCTTCAGTGGTACTTGGTGGGGAGCACTTTTCAATTGAAAATCTGAGTTATAGGACACAACATACTTTGTGAGATCATTCACTTTGGTGTCAATTCTCGGTAATGGGTGGTATAAGGTTGGCAGATAGAGGAAAAAATGCATGATGACGATGGAGATGAAGCATGAAATTATCAAGAAACATAGCATGGTGTCCACATGAGTGAGTTGGCACACAATTACGAGCGGAGTACATCAACGATATGTAAAATCCTCAAACAGAAGGATGCTATCAAGAGCACAAAGGCTTCCAAAGGCATAACTATCAGGTTGTCTAAGTTACGGACAAATATAAAGGACAAGATGGAGACGCTTCTGTTGCTGTGGATTAAGGAGAAACAGCTGGCAGGAGATAGCATTACTGAGACAATCATCCGTGGAGAAGGCCAGTGCAATCTATGAAGATTTGAAACAAAGAGAAGCAGCTGAGTGTGGGGAGACATCAACACTAACTAGGGAGATGTTTAAAGCTAGTCGTGGATGGTTCGATAATTTTAAAAAGCAAACTGGGATCCACTTGGTTTTGAGGCATTGGGAAGCTGTGAGCTCAGATGTGAAAGCTGCGGAGGAGTATGTTGAACATTACATCCCCCAACAAGTCTTCAACTGTGATGAAACAGACCTTTTTTGGAAAAAATAAAGATGCCACGGAGGACATTCATAACGGCTGAAGAGGAGAAACTGCTGGGCCATAAACCCATGAAGGATAGATTGACTCTAGCCTTATGTGCTAATGCCAGCCGTGATTGCAAGATCAAGCCCCTGTTGGTGTATCACTCCAAGAACCCACGAGCTTCCAAGAGTCACAAGATCTTGAAAGAAAAACTTCAAGTGATGTGGTGAGCTAATGCAAAGGCATGGGTTACCAGGCATTTTTTCACAGAATGGGTAAATTTGGCCTTTGGTGTGGCAGTCAAGAAATATTTGCTGGGAAAAACCTGCCATTGAAATGTCTTCTCATCCTACTTAATGCCCTGGCCACCCTCCAAGTCTTGAAGATGACATTCTTGATGAATTTGATTTCATTAAGGTCCTCTGTCTCCCCCCAAACATCACTACACTCCAATCCTCCAACCAATGGACCAACAGATCCTTTTTAATTTCAAGAAGCTGTGCACACACCATTTGTTCAAAAAATGCTCTAACGTCACAGATAATACCAACGTCACCCTCCTAGAATTTTGGAAGGATCATTTCAACATTGTTAATTGTTTGAAAATGATTGATGATGCATGGCAGGGTGTAATGTGAAGAACCTTAAATTCAGCAGTGAAGAACTTTTGGTCTGATTCTGTAGCTGAAAGTGATTTCGAAGGGTTCGATCCGCAGCCTGAGCCCGAGCCCGCTGTGTTGGAAGAGATTGTCTCTAAGGAAAGTACCTGGGGCTGGAGCTAGATGAGGCAGATATCAACAACCTTGTCGAGGAGTATCAAGAACAACTCTTGACTGAGGAGTTGATCGAGCTACAGACGATGCAACATTTGTAGGTGTTGCAAGAGATCAGTAGTGAGGAGGAGGTCGAACTGGAGGAATTTATTTCTTCAAGGGAGATTAAGGAAGTATTGGCTAAGTGGTAGGATGTTTCTGATATCATTGAAAAGAAACACCCTGATAAATTGTCTACTGGTTGTGCTTCAGCTCTTTTTAATGACACTTGCTTCTTCAAGGGAGATTAAGGAAGTATTGGCTAAGTGGTAGGATGTTTCTGATATCATTGAAAAGAAACACCCTGATAAATTGTCTACTGGTTGTGCTTCAGCTCTTTTTAATGACACTTGCCTGACTCATTTCTGCAACATTTTGAAAGGGAGGCAGAAACAAAGCTCCTTAGATAGGTTTTTGTTTAAAAGGCCCGTGGCTAGTGAAAGTGAAAGTGAGGTAAAAAGAGCTAAGACAAGTGAAGAACAGTTATTTAACACAATTCAAAAAAAGTAAAAAAGAATAAAAAGTTTTTAAAAAATTAAGCAAGTTCATTTTAAGTGTTAATGCTATGTGTAAGTAACAGCATTAAATACGGTACCATCCAACTCTCTCTCCCTCCCTCCTCCTCCTGTCTCGAAGGTAAGAACTCATAATAAAACCACATTTTACTTCATATCACAGTAATCATTTATTATATTTTGTGTGTGTGTACAGTATGTCTATATAGTATAGCAATTAAAAACATGTTTCATACAATCAACTTACCTGTCAGATATATACATAGCTAAGACTCCGTCGTCCCCAGACAGAAATTCAAATTTCGCGGCACACGCTGCAGGTAGGTCAGGTGATCTACGTCCAATGCCCTGGGTGGCAGGATTAGGAACCATTCCTGTTTTCTATCATATTTTTTCTGCGCTTGGAAATGTAAAACAACGTTTGCAGTTCTCCTGACTTGATTTTTGGATTTCATCGCCATCGATCTTCTGGGCTATCTTTTGCAGGGAAGTACTGGATCTTTGGTTCGGCATACGCATATTAATTTGTTTTGATAACTTTGGCTTCGAAAATTTCGAAGAATTGTTTACGTGTAACTACCGAACTTTTCGGTAGACAATCACACAGTTTGCAAGAAGGAAAGAAAATTTTAATATTTATTCATAATAACGTGTAGTAAATGTTAGAATTGATTGAAGCTAACTTCCTTCTTGACGATGTAAGGAAAGAATAGTTACGCTTCCTTTAAAAGTTTATATAGCTCTCGTACTAACAGCAGTTAGAGCATTAACATTACTAGTAGTGTGGTATCCTCATCTCCTTCTTACTTCACAGAATCTTCAAATTCATATTGCAATTTGAAGACAAAGGAATGTAGCTCAAAATACGAGCTATTGAAAGGTAAGAAGTGTTTTTACTGTTAGTGCAGTGGAGGGTGCGTTCTGTTCGGCTCTGTTTCGCTCCCAGGCCCCTAGACCTCTTCCAAGCTCACATACCCAGAGGAGAAGGAAAGTCGAAAGCCTTACGGAGGTTATGGAGAATCCCCACCGATCAGGCGTCCCCTCGGCAGGATCTGTAGAACGTCCCAGACTGCCAAGTTCGCCATTGGAAAGGCGTCCTAATTAGTAGAGGGTGCGTTTCGATCGGCTCTGTCTCGCTCTCAGGCCTAGACCTCTTCCAAACAAAACTCACAAGCCCAGAGGAGAAGGAAAGTCGAAAGCCTTACGGAGGTTATGGAGAATCCCCACCGATCGGGCGTTCCCTCGGTTTCAGGATCTGTAAAACGTCCAGACTGACAGGGTATAGCCATTGCAAAGGCAGCCTTTAAAAAGTGCGTCTGTTCTTCCGTTTCTTCATCTTACATCCGAAAAGACGAAGAATGTACATGTTAGAAGTTCGGACGATCTGGCTCGTTCTCTGAATAAGAGAACACTGACTCACTGAGCGAGAGGCTGAGAGCCAGCCAGCAAGCTAGCGCGAGCCACGTTCCAACAGCCAGCAGCGAGCCGCGTTCCAAAACAGACTAGCGCGAGCCGCGTTCCAACAGACTAGCGCGAGCCTCGTTCATACAGATAACGCGAGCCGCGTTCCAGCAACTGAGTGCGAGCCGCGTTCCAGAACTTTTTCTTGGCGCAAGGCGCCTTCTCAAAGAGAAAACAGACGGCTTAACTAAGGAGCCTTATAGTAGAATGGCAATAAGAAGGATGCTTCCATTGAACGTTTTCTGGCAAGAGGCTCGTATAACAAGACTAGAGGCGCTCGGATCTATTAGGGCGCACGGGACCTTCCACGCAAGCGGAACGTTCCAAGAGCGAGTCTCCTTTCTAGCGTGCGGAACATTCCAGGCGCGCGGAACTATCCAGACGCTAGGCGCAAGGATCCAGACGCCAGGCGTCAGAAGATTTCAAAAATCTTCATTAGAGAGAGAGGTCAGTCGCGAGACTCCTCTTGGAATTTTTAACTTGAACAACTTTCCCCTGGCAAAGGTGCAAGATGTCGCACAGGCGGCCGTTGCTTTTGTCAGAAGGATTCTGATACTAAGAGAAGCCCCTTTTCATTATTCAGAAGACTCCTTTGTTAGGCAGTTCCTCTCAATGCGGACTCTCTCCTTCATCCATGCTCTTCCCTCGTTTTGAGGAGGCAAGAGCTTTGGGAGTTTTTTTCTTAATAAGATCTCATCGATGTTTGGGTCTGGGTATGATGGCGGATAGAAAATATCTACTTCCTTCCGTAAACCCTAGTGATGAACAGGAATTCTGTCTCTTCCGCGATTTATGAATGAAATCACGAAGATTAAAGAGTTCCTTGATTAACTTCGTTCCTTAAGGATATATGTATGTATAGTATATATATATATATATATATATATATATATATATATATATATATATATATATATATATATATATATGTGTGTGTACTCTTTCTATCGTTCTATTAACAAAAGAACGAAGATAGTAGAAGTAGTAGAGTTTCTGCTGTATGAGAATACGATACGGTCAATTCATAACACATACCGTAGTTACTTCTTTTTCTGGTGCAACTCAATTACAAGTATCCTTCTACGTCTCTCCTAGGAAGGAACTACGCTTAAAGGGATTGTTAAGACTACACCTACTTAGCTTCTAGATTTATCGAAGTCTTGTTTCGCTTAAATATGCTTTAATAAGAACTTCCTGAAGTTCGATAATAATTTTATTAAATTTCCTTTATTAATTGGAGTAGCTGGCAACTCTGGAAGAGTAAGCGGGGACTGCTTTCGCTGAGAGCCTGAGACCAACGCAGTACGCCTATGCCAGTTACTGTCAGTACCATGTAGGTGTCAGTCATGATCGGTCGCGAATCTCTCTCTCCTGCGGGCTGGAATAACTTTCCGTATCTCTCCCCTACAATCACGGTCTTAACCTCGGATGAGGGGATAGTTAAAGCTAACATAAATAAATATTGTATGCCTTTTGCTAAGAAGCTTGCAATAAGAGAGATAGTAACAACCTTTCAATGCGGTTTACCGTAGGTAACATTATTAAAGGATTCTATCGCAGCAGAACATTATATTATGTAATGCTCTCAGGCTTACGAAAGCATAGCTTATTAGAGTACCTGCTCAGAAGAAGATGGATGAGTCGGATGGGAAACATTCTCTTTGGCAGAACTTGTTTCCCTGAATGGACTATACTACGTGTATAAAGTTTTTTTTCCTACTAAGAACGGAATTAACATGTGAAAGGATGTCGGGTACCATAAAGGCACAGGTGTTCTTTGGCACATAAACATAAAAAGAATTAGAAGAAAGCGCCAGTCTGGCGCAACGCGCCAGAAGTACCAACCTAGCGCAATGCTCCAGAAGCGCCAGCCTGGCGCAAATTTGCGCTAGAAGCGCCAGCCTGGCGCAGTGAGCCAAGAGCACCATCCAAGATTTTCTCGTTTTAGCGAGTTATTAACCTAGGAGTCCAGTAGACTCTCGGACACCAAGCTCGGTAACGGCAAGATTCGTTCCTGATTTCGTTACCCATTTAATCACTTAGGCCAGTTCCACGACACTCTCATATCGCATAGAGCATCGAGAATCTCTTTTTTTCGCTCCTATTCGCGTTAACAAAGAGATCCTTCTCGATCGACGATAATAACTGTTAACATGTTTAAACTTTATTGGAAAGAGTTGTGAGAAGACGAACAGGCTTCCTATAGACTGCTTCCTTTTCCTACTTCTCCCCGATTGAAGATGACGTGGGAAAAGCTTCAAGGAAGATTATCTTGCAGTACAAGAGCAACTGGCCTCTTTGGTGGGGAGTGTTAGCGCCTCGTAGGAAGGACGTTGCGCTTCCAATCAAGAAGTCTCGTCTCTCTCCCCTGCGAAGCGAGAGGCGTCATGCAGACGTGAAGCTTCCAAACATATCGCAGAGGCTTCGGTTTCGAGAGCGAGATCGGGAGAATCTTGCGGAAGACACGTAACGCCAGAGAGACGTGAGACGTCGTCAAGACATGAATAGTCATTTAAAGCTGCTTTTTAGACGCGACTCCAACCAAAATTTTGGCGCCAGTTAGGACGCCTTTTGAGAGCGAAGCGTCTTCCAGGCGCGAGGCGTCATCCAGACGTCAGCAGCCACACAAACGGGAGGCGTCAGCCAGGACGCTTGGCTGACTAGAAGCGTCATCCAAGCGGGAAGCGTCATCCATTTATGGAGAGAAGCCTGGGCTGTTGGCGCCTTCCAGGACTATTAAAGCGGGGAAGAGGAAGGAATATCATTCCCTTAGCCCCTCTCCTATTAGGAGTTTGTCTCCTCCAGAGGAAAGACGTACTGAATTAGCAGCGGAGACTCATCTAGACCGAGTTAGAAGTAAACTCGGAGGAGGAGTATCAAGGAAGAGAAGGGACTGTCGAACTATAATGTTTTGACAGCCTTGCTTCTAGAGGAGTATGGAGACGACTTGACTCCTGCCTCTCCTCCTTCTCCGCGCTCTCTTTTCTCGAGTGCAAAGACGAAGAATCTTCGTTTTTTCTTAGAATGAAGCCCGCCATTTCGATGAAGAGGGCTCTTCAGTCTTTTAGACTCTTGGATGAAGTTGAAGAAAGGAGTTAGTTAGAACGGTCTTCTGCATGCCTCCAGCGAGACTAGCTGGTAAAAGAGGCATTTGAATATCAGACGGGAGAGAATATGGGTATTTCTCTTCCGTCTACGTCAGAAGCGGACTTTTCGACCTTAGTTGACGCTTCACGTAGACAAGGTTTGAACTCTGCCCGTATAACTTGGGGCATTTCAGAACTGGACCATCTCCTCAAGGGACTCTTTCAGGTATTGGAAGTTTTCAACTTCTTAGATTGGTCCCTTGGGGTGGATGTGTCCAAGGAAAAGCCCTATGATTCTGAAGGACTCGAACCAGAAGTCCTTCTGTGTATTTTGTCTTGTATAGACAAAGCGGTTCAGGATGGCTCGGTTGAGATCTCCTCTTTGGTTTGGAGTCAGGTCTTCTTAAAAAGAGGACAGTATATAGTGTCTTTTTAACCAAAGCGGTCTCCCACGCTCAGAGGGCAGCGCTTCTGTACTCGCCTTTGTCTGACTTTTGTTCCCTTCTCAGTAGTGAAGGCATTTCTCGTTCATTACTGAGAAGGCGACTCAAGACCTTCTGACACAGTCAGTAAGGAAGAAGAAACCTGCAGACAGCCCCAAGAACACTGTCATTGTCTGATGAGGAGAAAGACCGGGCCTACAACCTGACACGAGATGTGCTAGATGCGAACATATAGGACAGATAGAGTGTCCGATGTGGACATTGCCAGACATCCTCGAGACTCTACCAAGCTCGAAGCTCCGGCAAGTGGGGAGGAGCCACCCAGGCGCGAGGCGCCAGGCAGGAGCGAGGCGCCAGGCAGGCGCGAGGTACCAGCCAGCGGCGAAGCTCCAGGCAGGCGCAAGGCGCCACTCCAAACCGGGCGCGAGACGCCAGCCAGGCGAGAGCTCCAGGCAGGCGCAAGGCGCCAGGCAGGCACAAAGCGCCAACCTGGCGCGACGCCACCAGGCGCGAGGCGCCAGGCAGGCGCCAAAGCGCCACCTGGCGCGAGGCCGCCAGCCAGGCGCGAGGTGGCACCAGCCGCGAAGCTCCAGGCAGGCGCAAAGGCGCCACTCCAACCGAGCTAGACGCCAGCCAGGCGCGAAGGCTCCAGGCAACGCGAGGCGCCAGCAAGCGCGAGCACCAGCGCGAAGCCAGGCTCTAGGCGCGAATCTCCAGCTAAGACGCGAAGCGTCATCCAGATGCGAGGCGCCAGTCAAGCGAAAGGTACCAGACAAGCGCTAGGCGCCAACCAAGAGCGAAGCACCAGCCAGGCGCGAGGTTCCTGCCAGGCTTCAGGCTTCAGGTCGGGTGAGATCCAATTTCAAGGAAAGCCCTGGTCTTCTTTGAAAACATGGAGATCTCCTAAGCACTTCATTAGTGACTTGATTCCTTCAAACAGCTGAGAATTAAAAGCGCAGGAAGTGCGCGCTTTTGCAAATATTTGTTCTTTACATAACAATATGTCATATAAGACATATTAGCTGTGTTGTACGGTAGAGGCAACTCTGTGTTGACTTCTCATTACACAAAGGATGTCAAGTTAACCTACGAGAGATCCTCTCTCTTTTGGTTTATACGTTTCTGCGGATACGTTACTGGGATAAGGAGCCGACATGATCCTTAACTTTGAGTTAAAGTTTTTTAACTTAGTGAAATTATTGGGGTTTTTTGAAAGGAGTGTGGGATAACTCTTTCCAATTTGAGCGCGAACCTCGTGTTAGGATCAGGTGATCGGGATCGGTGTTGCGCTCCTTCATAAGGTGTATTGTCATATAAGTGGATCAGCACCCATTGACAAAGTCCTTTCAGGCTCTGCCGAGTAAGTGGATAAGACCCCTTCGGCAGACCCACAAGAACTCTTGGCCATAGATTACACATCTCGCTAAAGTTTCTTGAGGTGATGCAGACTACTGGGCAAACACCCACGAAGTCTACCACCTATCAGGTAGGAACCAAGGTTTTATTTATACCTACAACATATGTTGTTTACTGTCTATTCCATATAGTAGCTGTCCTCTTACCCTCCACGAAGGGTGCCAATCAGCTATGTATATATCTGACAGGTAAGTTGATTGTATGAAAATGATATTGTTATGATACAATAAAGTTTCATACATACTTACCTGGCAGATATATACGATTAGGGCCCACCCAGCCTCCCCGCAAGGAGACAGGTGGAAGAGAAAAAAATATGATAGAAAACAGGAATGGTTCCTAATCCTGCCACCCCAGGGCAGGACGGTAGATCACCTGACCTACCTGCAGCGTGTGCCGCGAAATTTGAATTTCTGTCGGGGACGACGGAGTCTTAGCTATGTATATATCTGCCAGGTAAGTATGTATGAAAACTTTATTGTATCATAAACAATATCATTTTTCCATTGTTATTATCATTGATTTGGGTGTTTTTAGAGGGCCGGAACAGATTAAATTTTTGTCAGTTATTTTTATGGGAAAAATTTAATTGAGATACAAGTGAATTGACTTACGAGCTCGGTTCAGGAACGAATTACAGTATACTCGTATCTCAAGGTATTACTGTATTGTGGTTACTTTGTATGTTTGTGTATATGGACTTGTTTTTGCAAGCTTGTATTTGTGATTTGCTTTGATATAATATTATACAAACCCATGACTCATCTCATCCTAAGGAAAGGAATCCTTGTGTCGTGAGGCATTCTCCAGGCACTACCAAACCTTAAACCTTGCAACTGCTTCCTCGCCTTCTTGGAGAATGATCTGCGTACCTTATGCTCCTTGTTCCGAGTGTTGCATTAAGCCATCAGAAGAGTGGATGCAGTTTGGTGGAAGAGAGAGAGGTGAGTTTCCTTGATTTTGTCAGAGGGTAACATACCTCCAAGCTAGTTCCCATGGTCGCCACTCTAATGGCTGTTTTACACTAGGCTTCACCGCACGCTGCATACATAAGACTTGTCACCAACTCTCAAATTCTTGTTAGCCCTGCCTACTGGACTGGTGGCGTGGTTGGTATGATGTTGGCACCCCACCTCGGTGGTTGCGGGTTCGATTCTTGGCCATTCCATTGAGGAGTGAGAGATGTGAATTTCTGGTGATAGAAGTTCACTCTCAACGTGGTTCAGCAGTCACGTAAAGCCGTTGGTCCCGTTCCTGAATAACCACTGGTTCCATGCAACGTAAAAACACCATACAAACAAACAAACAAACAAACCTACTGGACTGCTCATTAGGACTCATGCCGCACCACTAACTCAAGTTAAGCTTGATGACTGAAGCCTGACCCAGACAATCTGCCAATGACGAATCACTAGTAACTTTTCAGCTGTCATCCAGTTCTCAATTATACTGTATCACCATGGAGTGGAAGCAAGAAGAGATCCGTTGTTTGAGTATTATCAGCATTATCCTTGTTTATGGAATGTAAAATTAACTTCATATAAAAATAGAGATTTTATGCATTCAACTTACCTGTCAGATATATACTTAGCTATAGACTCCGTCGTCCCCGATAGAAATTCGAATTTCGCGGCACACGCTAAAGATAGGTCAGGTGATCTACCGCCCCGCCGCTGGGTGGCGGGAATAGGAACCATTCCCGTTTTCTAAGAGATTTTCTCTATCGGCCGGAATGTAAACATACGTTTGCAGTTCCTCCTGATTTGGATTTTCGTGTTTCATCGCCATCGATCTTCTGGGCTATCTTTTGCAGGGAAGTACTGGGTCTTTGGTTCGGCATACGTTTATTAACTGTTTTAACGAATTTGGCTTCGAAAATTTCGAAGAATACATTACGTGTAACTACCGAAGTTTTCGGTAGACACTTACATAGTTTGCAAGAAGGGAAATATTAATTTTTGTACATGAAAACTTACCCAGCAGATATATACTTAGCTATAGACTTGGTCGTCCCGACAGAATTTCAAAACTCGCGGCACACGCGACAGGTAGGTCAGGTGATCCACTATTCCCGCCGCTGGGTGGCGGGGTCTGGAACCATTCCCGTTTTCTAAGTCATAATTTCTCTGTCGGTTGAACGGACAACACCTATTGTTCGTTCCTCCAATCTTGATTTCTACTCGTTTGCCGAGAATTTGGATTGGTTTTTTGGTGACGTATTCTGTTTTTTCTCTGGCTTGGCATACGCTTATTGTGGGACTGTTTTTCGACTTTGGTTTTGATACTCTTTCACGATGTCTGACGCTAAGGCTTCACCTATGTTTAGAGTTTGTGAGTAGGGGAAGGTTGCAAGGTTAGGCTGCAAAATCGGCAGTAGATCCTCATAGTATTTGCGCTAAATGCAGAGAGAATGAATGTTCTTTTAATAATACCTGTGTTGAGTGCGAGAACCTTACAGAGCTTGAATGGAAGCAGTTATCTTCATATGTTAGGAAGCTTGAGAGAGATAGAGTAAGAAAGGCTTCAGCTAGGTCATCTAGTAGATCTTGTTCTCTAGAACAAGAAGTTAACTCTCCTACTAACGATTTTCCCTTAGCCTCAGCTGCTTCTCCCTGTTCTGAATCCAAAGATTCTTCTTCAGAGAGGGAAAATGTAAAAGCGTTCCATCAAGAAACTTCAAGCTCAGTTACGAGCTCTAAATGAAGGTAAGAGTGGTGATAGTGACTTGTGCAGTGTCCCCAGTGCAGTCTGACGGTTCCTCATTGCTCCTAGGCCTAGACCGCTTCCAAACTCCCAGGACCAGGGGAGGAGGAAATGTCGAAAGCCGCAGGGAGGATGCAGAACATCCCCAACGGTCAGGCGTCCCTCGGCAGATCCTGTTGTAAAGTCCCAGGCTGCCTCGGATTGCTGCAGAAAAGGCATCCTAAGGGAGTGTTTTTTGGCCTCAGACTCTTCCTCTCCTAAACGAGGATGGAGTTCGGCCTCTCTTTCGCGCCCTTTGAAGAGAGCCTGGAAGGCGCCTAAAGGAGACGCGGCTGATTCCAGCCCAGAGCGTTTTTTTTCCCGAGAATTGGCCTTCGGTACCTAAGAAGACGAGACAAGAGGAGCCCTCTCTTCAGGATCCTACGAAGAAGTTTTGATTAATCTGCAAGAGCAGTTAGCTTCTTTAGTAGGCTCCTTGCTAAGGACTCGACAAGGAGGAAAGATGTTTCGCTCCCTGTTAAGAGTTCCGCTAAGCGCCCCTCTTCGTATAGGAGAGAACCTCACAATCTCCAGGGCGTTATCGCCATCGTCGAGAGAAGCTCGTCTGATAGGAGTTGTTCTCCTGAGAGGGAGAGTTCTTTCGCCCTATAGGCTTTCTTCTCCAAAGCGCCCTATGACGGGTAAGGCTTGAATCCTGGTAGACAGGAAGATCGTAGCCTCTCTCCTATGAGACGCCGCGAATCGAGCAGAAGTCTCGATCGGTTTAGGTTCAAGGAACCGGAAGATAGACAAAACCGATTTAAGTATCAGGATCCTTTGGGTCTGCAGGACCAGGAGCCAGGCAGGCGCAAAGAGGCAGCGAGACGCAAGAAAGGGCGTCAAGAGCCTCTCAGACCACAGGGATTCAGGACTCAGGAGTCTGCTAGAAGGCAGGAATTCAGGACGCATGAGTCAGGTGACGCCAGCAGTCAGGGCGCCAGGAGTCAGGACGCCATGAGTCAGGGCGCCAGGAGTCAGGGCGCCAGGAGTTAGGACGCCAGGAGGCAGGACGCCAGGAGTACGTTAGGCGTCAGAGTTAGGGCGCCAAGAGCCTGTTAAGCGTCAGGAATCAGGACGCGGGGATCTTTTTAAGCGCCCTGAATCAGGGCGCCAGGAGCCTATCAAGCGCCGCGAGCCTGGCGAACCGCAAGAGCCTAGACAACAAGAGTCTAGTAGGCACAAGAGTGTTTCGGACAGACAGGAGACCTCACTCTTCGTATAGAAGTTCGAACGTTCAGCGCTCCCCTTCTCGGGAAAGGTAGTTCTTCTCCCGGGAAGAGCCAGATCACTCCCAAACGGTCTCCTTCGGTGGATCCGTTGGAACAGGTATCGGAAGAGGAGGAGCCCGTAGATGTAGCAGTTTCTGACTACAAGAGGCTTTCCCTTTGCTGCTCAAGGAGTTCGGAGACTCCCTTCATCCTGCTGACCCTCCTTCACCAGGATCTTTGATGTCGAGCACAAAAGCTCACAAGTCGTCTTCCTTCGTCAAGATGCGCCCTGCTCTTTGTATGAAAAAGGCCTTAAAGACCTTTTCAGAGTGGTTGACTTCCAGAAGGGAAAAAAAGCGGGACAAAACAGTTTTTTCCTGCCCTCCTTCCAAGTTAACAGGTAAACCAGGAAGGTGGTACGAGAACCAAGGAACCTATGGGGTTAGGCCTCCCTTCATCCGCAGATGCGGATTCGCTTCCTTAGTGGACTCTTCCAGGAGGAAGTCTTTGCTTTCTGCTAAAGCAACATGGGGCATGTGTGAGCTAGACCACCTTCTAAAGGTCCTCTTTAAGACCCTGGAAGTCTTCAACTTCATGGACTGGGCTTTGGGAGCGTTAGCTAAGAGAGCTCAGACACTGACTTTGTCTCCATGGAGGAACTTTCAAGCGTCCTGGCTTGCTTGGACAGAGCGGTTTGGACGGTTCCGTAGAAGTTGCCTCGCTTTTCGGAACGGGAGTCTTAAAGAAGAGATTGGTCTTTAGCTCTTTTCTAGCAAGAGCCGTATCACCTTTACAAGAACATCTTTCTTTTTGCACCGTTATCCCCGCATCTGTTTCACATGAGACTGTTAAAGAGGTTGCTAAATCTCTTACAGAGAAGGCAACTCAGGATCTCCTCACTCACTCAGCCAAGAAGAGAGACCCTCTTTTGTACAGCCCTTTCGAGGTGCCTCCTCTTCTAGGACCCCTCTTAGAGGTCGCAGACCAGATAGAAGGAGTAGACCATCTAGAAGGTCCTTCGGGAAGTCTAGATGAGCAGGGAGTCCTCCAGACGAAAGTAGGCGCCAGACTACTCCACTTTGCAAAAGTCCTGGGCGCAGAAGGTAGCGGATCTTGGTCCCTCTCGATCCTGAAAAAAGGATACTTGATCCCCTTCAGGGAAAATCCTCCCTTGACGACAAACTCCAAGGGAGTTGACTGCAAGATACTCGGATCCGGTCCGAAAAGAAGCTTGCTATTTTGCAAGCAGTGGAACAGATGATTCCAAGGAAGCGGTAGAAACTGGTGCAAGATCTCCAGTCTCCAGGATTTTACAATCGGCTATTCCTGGTACCGAAAGCATCGGGGGGATGGAGACCGGTTCTAGACGTCAGTGCCTTGAATTTCTTTGTCTTGAAGAAGAAATTTTCGATGGAGACGTCTTCCTCTGTTCTGTCTGCTCTTCGTCCAGGGGACCTGGATGGTGTCCCTGGACCTTCAGGATGCGTATTTCCATGTGCCAATTCATCCGGCAGCAAGGAAATATCTGAGATTCATGTTCCCAGGAAAGTATTCCAGTTCCGAGCGATGTGTTTCGGACTTTCGACTGCCCCTCAAGTCTTCACGGACATCATGAAGAATGTAGCTTATTGGCTACATCTGGAAGGGATCAGGATCTCTTTATATCTGGACGATTGGCTAATAAGAGCCCAATCGGAGAAAAAAATGTCTGGAGGACTTTTTATTTACTCTAAATTTGACAAAGTCCCTAGGACTTTAGTCAATCGCGAGAAATCCATGCTGACTCCCCAGCAGAGTATGTCTATCTGGGGATTCAGATGGATTCTCGGGATTTGTTCTAGCGTATCCTTCACAGGAAAGGAGAGAACGCTGCTTAGAAAGGTGGCAGTCTTCTTAAGGAAAGAACATTGTTCCGCGAGGGAATGGATAGCTTACTGGGGACCCTCTCCTCGATGGAACATTCGTTTCCTTAGGAAGACTACACCTACGACCCTTTTCAATTTTATCTGACCTTACCTACCTTACATCTTGTTCGGGTTGCCCCAGGTCCTCAGTGTGAGGGCACCTCTAATGTCTACCAGAGAGTTGCTAGTACATCTTCCGGTATATTTTGCATCTTCCAATCTTGGATGGTCTTGGGGATGCAGTTTAGATATTTGTCGAGCTTATTCTTAAAACACATCTACGCTCACTCCTGATATATTCCTCAGATGAGCTGGCAACGCATTGAATAGACGCTGCATTATCGATGCTGTGCGTAGTGGATTAATGTCCTGTGTGCTTTCCTTATTTTTCCTGGTATATTTTTGGGCACTATTAATCTACCTCTGCTTGCTCTTTCTGATATTTTTAGTTCCATGATATTTTCTGCTATTCCTTCTATCTGTTCCATGCTGAATTATCATGTAGCGTTCTCTTCTCCTTTCCAGACTATATAATTTTAAGAATTGTAGTCTTTCCCAGTAGTCTAGGTCCTTAACTTCTTCTATTCTAGCTGTAAAGGACCTTTTGTACACTCTCTATTTGTGCAATATCCTTTTGATAGTGTGGGTACCATATCATATGCAATATTCAAGTGGACTACGAACATATGTTTTATAAAGCATAATCATGTGTTCAGCTTTTCTTGTTTTGAAGTGCCGTAACAACATTCCCATTTTTGCTTTACATTTTGCCAACAGAGTTGCTATTTGATCATTGCATAACATGTTCTATTCATCATCACACCAAGGTCTTTAACTGCTTCCTTATTTTGTGATGGTCTCATTATTAGGTCCCTTATATGCATTATAGCTTTCTTTCTCTGTCTCCATAATTTATTGATTCAAATTTATCAGAGTTAAATACCATCCTATTTACCTCTGCCCAATCATATACTTTGTTAAGGTCTCTTTGTAGAGCGTTCCTATCTTCATCACAAGTAATTTCTCTACTTATTTCTTGTGTCATCTGCGAAACTACTCACTACCGAATCCTTAACATTATTGTCTATGTCTTCAATCATAATAACAAACAGTATTGCAGCTAACACCGTACCTTGCGGCACACCGGATATTACCTTGGCTTCATCCGATTTCTCGTCGTTGCAATAACTATCTGTTTTCTGTTGTGTAAAAATTCTTTTAACCATCTTCCTACTTTATCCACGATATTGTGTTTTCTAATTTTTCTTCGCTAATATATTATGGTCTACTTTATCAAAAGCTTTTGCAAAGTCTAAATAAACCACCACATCTGTTTCAATTTCCGCTTTTCATATTTTTGAATATGTTTTCACGGTGGACTAACAGTTGGGTTTGTGTACTTTTTCCGGGTACGAAACCATGTTGTCCTTTATTAAACAAATTATTTTTTATTAAATGTTTCATAATATTTTTCTTCATTACCCTTTCATACACTTCATTATATGTGATGTTAGACTCACAGGCCTATAATTACTTGCCTCTAGTCTTGATCCACTTTTGAAAGTAGGGGTAATATACGCTAATTTGTGCTCATCATATATCTTGCCTGTTCTCTCACTTTGTCTTAATAATATTGCAAGTGGCTTTGCGATAGAATGAACTACTTTCTTTAACAAAATAGCAGGAATTCCATCAGGCCCTGCAGCAGCTCCATTTTTTAATTTCATTAATAGCCTGCACAATATCAGCTTCATTAATAATCTATGTCAGCTAAATATTCACTATTTTCATCCCTTACTTCTATATCATTATCTTCATTATCTATTCTAGGGTGAATTCTCTCTTATATCGTTCTGCCAGTATGTTGCAAATTTCCTTTTTTTCATTCGTTTAATCTCCCTTCAATTCTCAGAGGGCTATTTCTATTCTTCTTTTATTCATCTTCTTCGCATAGAGTATAATAGTTTGGGGTTTTGCTTGATATTTAATAGGGTTTTTTCTTCCAAGTCCCGTTTTTCATTTTCTTTTGATTGTATAATCTTTTTTCTGCATTTTCTATCTTACTTTTTAGTTCTATAACTTTCCATGCATTTTTTTCTTTTGCAAGACCTTTTTTCCACTTCTGATTTCTGGAACAAGATTCTTCTGTCTCTTGGTATGCATGAATGATGTTTACTTTTCTTCTCGGTATATATTTTTCCACTATTTTCTCCAATATTTTATATAATATCTCCGTATTTACCCTTATGTCATCACTTACGAAAATGTTATCCCAATCTTGGTTTAATTCTTCATTAATTTCTGACCATTTTATATTTTTACTGTAGAAGTTGTATTTTCCATATCCTTCCCACTTTTTCATTTCTTGCTTATCTCTATTTTCACTTGCTTTGGAATGAACTGTTAATTCTATGACATTATGGTCTGAAATACTCGCATTATAAACTATTATTTCTTTAAACATAATTCATCTCGTTCACAAATACTAGGTCTAAAGTATTTTCCTTTCTTGTTGGCAGGTGATTTATTTGTTGAATGTGTATTCTAGTAGCATATCTAATAGCTTTTCAAATTGCCTCTTATCTTCTGCACTACTATTACTCTCTTTTTTATATGTATAAGTACAACCACAATCTCCTATTCGTTCTTTCCATTCTACGAAAGGAAAGTTGAAGTCACCAGATAGGAGAATAGTCCAGTCCTTGTGATTTCTACATATATCATCCAATTTTTCAATTATTAAGTCAAACTCTTTAGTATTAGGAGGTCTATATATACTATGTTCATCAATTTTTCAGATTCAAATTCTACCGCTATTAGTTCACATTCTGAGTTACTATATTTCTCATATATTTTTCCTTGTTTTTTGTCTTTCCCATATATTGCGGTTCCCCCTTGATTCCTATTTTTTCTATCTGATCTATAAGTTTGGAACCCTTTTATTTGATCATCATTCCCAGTCTCTTGGGAATACCAGGTTTCACTTATATTCATTATATCTATTTTCTTTCATTTTGGGTTAGTTCTTCTAAGTACTCTATTTTTCTTTTTGAGTTACTCGTAACTAAAACCCTGCGCATTCATCACTATGATGGTTTGCGTGTTTTCTCCTTCATTTAATACTGATAGTAATAAGGATTTTCCCATGTCTCTTTCCTGTTCTGGTATGTTGTTCTTTTTTTCATTTCCAGAAATTCTGACATTAAAAAATCCAACTTTTCCATAATATTTGATCTTCCTCATCATATTATTCATTTTG
>NC_061100.1:45951950-45956950 GCF_015104395.2 Macrobrachium nipponense
TGGAGTAACAGCTGCGAGACCGTCCTACTTGCTTGACATCCTTTACTAAGTAGATTGATATAAATATGAAAGCAAGTTTACAAAGAAACCTCGTATAAATGACAGATGAGGATTATAAAGGAAATATTCCTTTAAAGTGGCATTGTTTGGGCTGCTGCTTGTTATATTGATGTAAATTATTCACTCTCTTATTTGAATAAGCATGACTTACCATCAATTAAATTTACTGTAGAATTAGAATAAATAAAATTACCTCCTTTTCTTAGATGTTTCAATACACAGAAAACCATTTCAATGCAAATTCTTTAATTATAGGAAACCATCCAACAAATTAACTTATGTCCATTTTTATTCAGTCCACCATCTTTTTTCCCACCGCTATCCCTACATTAATTAAAGGGCCGATTGCCTGATGCGCCCGACTCCTTATGTAGGGAAAACAGTGGGAAAGAAAATGGTGGACTGAATAATCTTAATAACAAAATATCATTTTTTTTTCTGCTATATTTTTACGAGTAATGCTCATTGTCAGTACCCAATATTTGGATCAAGGAATCGAATACATAAAAAATATAGGGACAGATTTATGTTATCCTTCACATACATTAGTAGATATTTGCTATAATAAAGCCCACAAAAGTTTTGTAGTGGAAGTAACATGGAGAGAAAAACTTCTAAGAACCATCTTAGCTTGCCTTATTTTAGCAGTTTTGAAAACATAAAATCATTGTTCAAATCTTTTAATGTCAACCTTTATTTCCTCTATAATAACACACTAAAAGGAATGCTAATAAAAAATGGCCCAAAGGAAAGCAACAACATAATATATAGAATTCCATGTTTTTATATCTGCCAATCTAGCAAGGATTTAGAGCTAAGAATTAAGCATCATAAGTATTCTGTCAAAACTGGGCAACATCCAATTCAGTATACATTCATTTAAGTGAAAACTCTCACAGGTTAAACTGAACCAGCAGTTCAGTGAGTGCTAAATCTAGAGATGTTTTTTTTCAAGAAGTCATTGAGAATCAGCCATTATACAACCTACTTCCAGTTGTAATTCATCCTTAGTTCTGGCTTGTATAAGTAAAATGTTTAAGAGTGGCCTTAAAGATAAAATCACTGACTTAATTACAAATTAATTATCTTATAGATATTTTCTTAATATCTGTATATTTCATATTTTTGCAAAAATGTTCACTTTATGAAAATTTTTATTGTTTACAAAATGAGATTACTGAATTGTACACTTAAAACTTTTTTTGGTGGTCAGTCACCGCCCTGTGTAGTCTACTAATTGTCATGTCCCTGCCTCCAAGCAGCTGGACTTAATCTTTTGCGAACCTCTTTAATCGTACCCATGTTTTGGACAGGTATATTAATTCTTCAGGTGTTGGATTCCAGAGATACATTTTCCATTATAATCCATATCTGTCATTTATATGAGCTTTCTTTGTAAACTTGCTTTCATATTTGTTTCAGTCTGCTTAGTAAAGGACGACAAGTCAAAAAGCCTCCCTGCAGTTACTCCATTGTTGCACTTTCATTCGTGGATTTTGCCTTTATATTTTCATCGCGTTCCAAATTTTCATGTTTCGGTTATACACACACACACACACACACACATATATATATATATATATATATATATATATATATATATATATATATAGATATGAGAAAAATTTTATCATATCCCTAAGCTCGACGTGGATCTGTTAGGACAACGTCCTTTCCATTCCACTATAACAACATGCTAAATTTTAATGTACATCATCTTATGTAGGACTCTCCGGCCTAATCCGCCGATATAATTACCATGTATGAGCACAAACTGCGGCTGTAGTTATTTATGTATATAGTATGTCTGTAGGAAAACACAACTCGGCTGGCCCAGACCCAGTTTTCTCTCGCATCTGGTCGGATACTACATATCCGTCCGCAGCCTTCTTTATAGCCCATGTTTTACCTATATATAAAATCCTACGGGTTGCTCTACGAGCAAGAGCCCGTGCTGGCACAAGGCCAGCTTAATCTCAAACAACAACAACATCTATAAAATAATGGGACCGACCTTCACTAACATCTTCATGAACTCCCTGGAGGAGCAAATCCTGGACAATTGCCCCCTTAATTTCCACCCATTATTTCATAGACGCTCCATCGACACTTTAGAATATTTAAATATCCAACACCCCAATATTAAATTCACCGTTGAAAAGGAGACCCAAAACTCGCTCCCGTTCCTGGATCTCAGAGTTACTAGGAAAAAGAAAGGTTTCCATACCGGGATTTGTATAAAGAGCACTTTCACTGGCCTAGGCAGCAATTTTTACAGCTCTTGTTTTTTTTTTTTTTTTTTAACTCCATTCCATTTCTACTCTTCTCCACCGAGCCTTTGCACTCCCCTATAGATGGTCTGCCTTCCATGACGAAATTGCATTTCTTGCCAGTTATTTTAAGAATAATTGCTTTCCACTAGTTATATTCCATAGATCCCTTAATAAACTGCTTAATCAGAAGTTAAGTCCTCCACCCACAGTCCTTAACGTTCCTAATTTACGTCTATACGCTAGATTCCTTTACTTACATGATAACAGATTCAGGAAAAAATGCATCAGTCTGTTCAATAGAGAATTTCCTGCACTTAATCTAAAACCAATCCCGACTAACCTCCGAACTATTGGATCCATATTCCATTTTAAGGATAAGATTAGCCCCTTCTTCACATCCAATGTAATTTATAAATATACCTGTCCCAGATGTAATCTGGGCACATACGTCGGATGTACCAAGAGGCTGCTGAAGATCCGAATCTCCTCTCATCAAGGAGTCAGTTACAGAACGGGAAGCCGCCTATCAAATCCCGATCAGTCGAATATAAGGAATCATAGCAAAACATGGAAAACTCATATAGACACTAAAGACTTCAGTATAGTGGGAAGAACACGAAGTACCGAGGAACTAACTACCCTCGAATCCATAATGATTAAACTGACTGTTCCTACTCTCAACCACCAGTCATCATCAACACGGCTGTTCATTGCATAATTTGTTTTTGTCCTTGTGTGTGTGTCTTCCAATTTTCGTCCTCCCTCAGTTTGCTTTGTGCTACCAATGTGGGTAGGTGTCTTGTGCACCCTGTCTTTTGCCGTTATAATTTTTTTTATTGTTTTTGTTTTTTTATTTATTTCTTTAAATTTTTTGAAATGTTTAAAATTTTTATTTTTGCAATTTTTTGTTCTGTTCTGGTTTAGATGTAAATATGGTGTTAAAAGTAAATGTTGTATATAGTCCTTACATTGTGTATACAAGCATTGTTTATTTTAATCGTTTTTCAGCCTGGAAAATGTATCGAGCGATACGAAACGTCGGCATTTTAACAAAACGGATTTACTAAACAGAATGCCTTTCCATGAACTCCAAATTGTCTACTGCCTGAACTTGATGAAAGATGCAGCTGTTATGGTTATTCGCAATCTGTGCAGCAGACTGGTGATAATGGATATTAAAACAAGGGTGCTGCGGTCATCACTCAAGTCATTAATTACTCAAGTCATTACTTTGCCACAGACAATTTCGAGTGAAGTTAGAATATGCCATGACCATCAGCAAAGCTCAGGGACAAACATCTTCACACACGGTGAGTCATACACGTCGCCTGGTCTCATGTTCGTTCATTTGATGCCCTTCATGTTCAGGGTATAGGTATGATTATTGGTAAGAGTATGGGTATGGGTAGGGTATACTAGGTATGGGTATGGTATACATAGGGATATGTATTGTAAAGATATGGGTATTGGTAAGAGTTTGGGTATGGGTATAGATATGGGTATGGTATGGGTATACTAGGTATGGGTCTGGTATAGATATGGGTATGGTATGGGTATACTAGGTATGGTATAGACAGGGGGTATGTAAAGATATGGGTAAAGGTATGGATTGGTATCAGTGTGGGTATGGCATGGGTATAGGTATGGATATGGGTGGGTATAGGTTTTATGGCGTACTATCTGGGCTAACTGGTAATATCAGTATGGTTATGGTTATGGGTACGGGTCATGGATGATAGAGTATAGGGTATAGGTATGGATGGTTATGGTATGGATGGGTATCCAGGGTCTGGGATAATGGTTATAGGGTATGGTAAAATTATTTATGGGGTACTGGTATCAGGTTAGGATTTTATGGTATGGTATAGGTATGGTAATGGCATGGTATGGATATGGGTGTGGTATGGATATGGTTATGAGTATAGTTAAAATTATGGATGTAGTACAGATATGGGAACTATAGCAGTCCACCTAGCTTTGCAGCAACGCACCGCCCAATGCACCCATTGATTGCCTAGCTTTGCGGGAGGGGGGCCGATGGTGACGTCACACTAGTTAACAGTCCAAATGATTACTAGTACAGATTTGACTCTCTTCGATGATGTTGAGTTTCGTGCATGAATCATGACACCACAGATTATAGTTCCCTGAGTTGTGAAGTACGCAACTGACATTTTTCATAAAACATATAGCTATAAAGTTAGATATCATTATGAAGATCTGGGATAATTTTGTCTGTGCATTTCTTTTTATCATGTGCAGCCTAAATATACACACGTCTTGCTTTTTTTCCTTTAAAATTGGTGTTGGCCAGCATAAGCTTCGACTTAGACCGCATTAATTGAAATAAAGCATAGGGTTATAGGGCCAGTTCCGATGTTAGGGTATCATTTCATCATAATCCTGCATGTCAAACGTTAGCATCATTGAGAGTTTAGGTCTCACGTCAATTTCTTATATTTTGAGGAAATGATATGGCATAGGCCTACACAACAAATTCTTAATTTTTGAGGCAATGACAGGGCACAGGCCTACACGTCAAATTCTTGTATTTTGAGGCAATGACAAGGCATAAGCCTACTCGTCAACTTCTTATATTTTGAGGCAATGACAGGGCATAGACCTATACGTTAATTTATTATATTCTGAGGCAATGACAGGGCTAGG
>NC_061100.1:45961950-45981950 GCF_015104395.2 Macrobrachium nipponense
TCAAGATTCTTAGTATTGTTGATATACTTTTTATATGGCATTCATTTTCACGGTGCCGTTGCGTCTGCCGACATGTAACGGAACTAAATCAATTAAACCGTCGTGAATCCTAATGTCCTCACGGACGCCGCCGTTCTGTACAAACCGTTAAAGGTAAATAATGTGTGCAAACATTTTGAAAGTATATTTTACAATTATAATCATTAATAGTTACTGCACTGTATCAATCAGGAGTCGTCAACCTGCGCTTTATGTTAACACCCCTAAGACATTATTTGATTGTATTTTATTCGATTTTAAATGCAAATTAATAATAAATTTTATTGATTTTTTAATGTAATGAATCATTTCTAGGCTGAAAATATTAAATATCTAAATATTGTATGGACGGCAGAATTTTACTTATAATGTTGAAAGTTTGCACTGAAATTCAAGATTATTTCTTCAGTTTTATTGATTGATTCATTTATTGTTAACAACAACACACATATTCCTTAACATATAAAAAAAAACCTCGGTACAGGCCTGTGAACACGAAGATGTTATAAATCTTATTTTATAGGACTGCCGAATAGATAATTTAGAGTAAATGGGTAACCAAAGTATGAAGTATATTTATGACACACATTACAGCCAAGTTTGAAACTGCATACGATTATATAACGCTTCCCGGAACGTTCAGCAGCCTGACTTGTTTCACCACTTTATCTTTTCAGACATTTCGTGATGTTTTTGTATGTGGTAAACGGTACAATGGGACACTGTTAATTGAAAATAAAAACAACCGAAATGAATTCCTCATCCAACCTTCAAACAATTGTATGTCAAGACAAGGTACTTAAGCGAAATTTCAACAATTCAAATACGTTTTGGGACGTTGTCCGGTATCTGACGTGTCCCGACTCTGGAGTCGGGCGACCAGACCAGACATGAAAAGATGCTATACAGTCAGTAGACTCACCGCACTGTAGGTGTACCCTCAAGAACAGACTTGACCCCTACACACTCAGGAGAACCCCGCTGAATTTCTGGCATCGTCTCTGAGTATCATAACACCCTGACGACAAAGAACAGGTTAGCATCTATGAAGCACTACAGCACAAAAGTTGGGCTACCGTCAGACATCATACGTATATTTATTTGTACTAGAATGGGTTAGAGGCAGTGATAAGTATTGGAAAACATCATCTAGGTGCTAGGAAAACGCCCATGCTGGTTCCCCAAACTGGCCTTGTTTTGACTCGAGATATGTAGATATAGCAACCGTAGTAGGTCCTCTAGGGTATATCTATAGTACTACTCCGCGGTGGCCTAGACTATGGCAGTTGCGGTTTTTCTTTGCAGTTTTACTTCCTGAACGAGAATTTCAATTAATATTTATTCGGACGGCTGTAATTAACCCCCCAGGGGCTCGTACTAAGCACGGCGAAATACAGTTTTGACGCCCCAATTCCTGGTGGCTTTCGTATTCGCGGGGACGAACGATGCGGAATGCTTATAGTATATAGAAATACCACCAAAAGAAACTATTTTTATTTTCTCGGCTAGTTTTCCCTGTCCTAGCCTATATAACAATATTCACAGTAGTTATTCCTGCAAGTAGTTGGGTAACCAAACTAACGATGATTGTTTTCCGGTGATACTAGGTCAGACACTTTCCTTATGGTTGAACAATTTTTTGCAAATTTTAAGTGATGGAGATCCTCTGGGTTATTTTATTTTCCTAACCAGAAGTTAAACATCACGGTTATAGGCTTCTGTGGTACTTCATATTTTCCCAGTAAATATATACTATGTAGGCTATAATATAATTGTGTAGATTTTAGTAACCATAATGCATTTGTAATATCTTTATTTCTTCATAACTTTGGAAATTCTTGTCACTATTGAGCCTAGAACTGAAAGATATTCCGAGCTTCAGGTACCCCAGACAATTTAAATCTTACCTGATGCCCCAGTGAAGACTTGAGCTTAATGGGCTACCAGAGTGAGGTAACCCTGATTACCAGGCCACACCTTTCTATTTGGCTTGGCTTGGTAATTCTTACCTTGGATACAAATTTGAGCCACGGTCAGGCAAAACGATATCTTCGTTTGGATCTAGACTCAGTAGTGACAAGTATTCCCAAATTGTGAAGAAATATAAAAGGTTAAAGAGGCTATTGTAGTTATTAAAAACTAACCCTATAGGAGGTTAGTGCCATCAGTGTAGATGATGGGGTGCACTGTAGGCCCATTACTTGCGGTTCTTTGCAATGTGATTTCAACCCCTTTCATTCCTTTCTTCCCTTCACTGTATCTTTTCATATTCTCTTTCACCCAACTTCTTTCCACATGCTGATGACAATTGTTTCAAAGTGCAACTGCCAGGTTTTCCTCCTATATTTTGCAAACTTTTTACAAGCAGTCCCCGGTTTACGTCGGGTTCGGGTTGCATCATTCCAGACTTACTTCGCTTGCTTCATGGCGCTGTTTACCACAAGTTTTCAGCACCTTAAGTGGATTTACTGCACTGTAACCTCGACTAACGGCACTTATGGCACTGTAACAGCGCTGTAAGTTCTATTTATTCCCATTATAATTAAGATGATTCAGGTTAAGGTGATTTTTGGTTTACATCACCCCTGCCAGGAACTGAACCCCCGCCGTAACCTGGGGACTGACTGTATTGTCTGTTTCCATTTCAACGATGAATGATTCTTGGGTCTCGGTGCTTGACCTTTGACCTAATTCTATATTCAGTTCTATTTAATTCATTTGTAAATTTTACACACACACATGGAGGTAGTGTTCAAGTTACGATAACCCATCTTATGATGCTCCAATTTTACAATGGGCCTAGCAATTAACACTGATACAACAATATTTTGAAAATATTAAAAAATTTCCCTTGCAATGGATGCAAGAAGCAGCATACAGTCAGGGAGCGAGAAAGACCAAATTGCAATAACCTAACTTTATCCCATATTTAGTTCAATAAGTTCAAAAACGGCAAAAGAGAATGATAAAAGTATTGTTGTAATGTTATACTTATTTACTGCCTAAATGTGTACAGCTGTGAACAACCAAATGAGAAACGACTTTTTGCCATGTACAAGTGAATTGGATGACATCAACATCTGTTTGGCTTGTATTTCAACCATTGTACGATAGTAAACATTTACCGTAATTATGTTTAAAATGAGGTCATGTAGTACTGTTAAATTTATACCAAGTTGTAGCTGATGTGGAGAAAACTTCAAGCTACTGATGATTACAGTGGTCCCCCACATATTTGCAGGGGATGTGTACCAGACTCCCCCATGAATAGTTAGAATCAACGAATATAGTTGGAATCCTGTATAAAAATGCTGAAAATGGGTTTTTGTTTGTTGAAACTCAAGATAAACATTTATATTACGTTTTTTTTTTTTTTTAGTTTTTTTTTTTTCCTTTTTTTTTTTTTTTTTTTTTTTTTTTTGTTTTTTTTTTTTTTTTTTTTTTTTTTTTGTTTTTGAAAACCAGAAAACCATCTAAACACATTTATATAACTTTTTTTTTTTCCTCTCTCTCTCTCTCTATCTCTCTCTCTCTCTCTCTCTCCTCCTCTCTCCTCCTCTCTCTCCTCTCTCAATAGTTTTATTTAAAACTATTTTTTAATAAGTGCATTTTATGATTAAATTAACTTAAAAAAAAAAAAACAGGAGTTTGTGGATACTTCTTATTGTAAAATGTTGCGAAGAGGCGAATTTCCTGTGAATAATTGGTAGATATGATCACGGAGAGAAATCCGTGAATTTGTGAGTCCGCAAATCTGGAGAACGCGAATACGGGAGACCCACTGTGTTATCGTGCATCGGCAACAAGGATAAAAATCCTGTAGACGTATGCCATCAACATGGGTGCCCACACATAAAGGCAAGAAGGCACTTGCCCCCCCCCCCCCCTCCCCCCCCCCCCCCCCACTGAAATCATGGAAAAAATTTATATAAATATTACATTTATTGCATTTAACTACATACATATATATACTTATTTACAATAACAGTAACTTTCCCTTTGTCTGGTCTGGTGATATACAGATCCTTGTTATTTGCCAGTTTCTTTAAAATGTTAAAATCTTTCTTGGTGAAGAATGGTGTCCATTGCGTTGTTAACGAGTTAAGTCTTTTTGGCCAATACTTGCATTTGTGTACGAAGGCTCATTACATTGGTGTTAAGTTGAAATGAGCCTTCGTACACAAATGCAGGTATTAGCCCACAATACGTTTAACTCGTTAACAACGCAATGGACGACACCATTCTTTAGTATGAGAGATTTGAACAGTTTGAAGAAACTGGCAAATAACAATGATCTGCAAATTTATTCTATATAAAAGCGAATATGTATATTGAAAAAGTGGAGAATATATATACAGGAAGTCCCCAAGTTAAGATGGGGGTTCCATTCTTGAGATGCGTTGTAAGCCGGAACATCGTCAAAAATATCAAGAAAACCTTAATTTTAATGTGTAAAGTGCATTTTTATTGCATTTTTCATAAAAAAAAAGGAAGCGGTGATTATTTTTCACCTTTGGAGTCATATTTCTTCCGCCAGATCAGTGTTGTATGTGCCGCAACCCTGGAATATGTGCTGTAAACCTGGAAATAATTTCTGATAAATATAATTGAAAAGCGCCTTAACCTTGGAACATCATAAGCCAAACCCGTTGTAAGTCGATATATATATATATATATATATATATATATATATATATATATATATTTATATAAATAATATATATGTATATATATATATATATTATATAATATATATATAATATATATTATATATTATATGGTATATGTTTATATATATGTATATATATATATGTATATATACTATAACATGTATATATGATATATGTATATTGTATATATATATATGTATATATATATATAATATATGTATAATATATATAATATATATGATATATATTAGATATATATATATATTATATGTATATATGTATATTATATGTATATATATATATCTATAGATATATATATATGATATGTATATAATATAGTATATATATATATATTAATATATATATATGTATATATATATAATGTATATATATACTATATATGTATATATATGTATATATATATATGATATATATATATATATATTATATATATATCTATATATATATATATATATACACATACACATATACACAAACACACACATACATACATATACACAGTGGTACCTCGAGATACGAAAGTTAGCACGAAAAATTTAACGGCTCTACATACGAAAGGTTTCTGTAAAGTCCGAGATTCGCCTGAACCACCAATAACAATTTTGAAACTCGCGCGCCGCCAACTGACTAGACTCGCCACCATCCTCCTGATGCTAGTCACCGCCATGAGATCCTTCTCTCCTATTGGTCAGCATCCCTCCCATGATGCATCTACATTGCGGTGTGCTTCTTCGGCCACTGCAAGGCATCATCTGTATCGTACGTACGCGGTATTCGTTCGGTCTAGCGATTTGGTTTATTAACGTATATTCGTTAGTGATTTCGTTGCAGTATACGTACTTTATTGTGTTGTGTGAAAACTTTACTCTACTTATACGTAAATTACGTACAGTATATATGTAGCCATGGGTCCCAAGAACGTTGAAATTCACGGAAAGAAGCGAATGCTCTCTTTAGAGACAAAGATGGAAATTCTTGACGATTTAGTTTATTAACGTATATTCGTTAGTGATTTCATTGCAGCATACGTACTTTGTGTTGTGTGAAAACTTTACTCTACTTATACGTAAATTATGTACAGTATATATGTAGCCATGGGTCCCAAGAAAGTTGAAATTCACGGAAAGAAGCGAATGCTCTCTTTAGAGACTAAGATGGAGATTATCAAGAAGTATGAAGCTGGTATGCAATTGAGTGTGATCGCCAAGGAATACGGCTGAAATCTGTCGACAATAGGCACCATCCTTAAGCAGAAGGATGTCATCAAAGCAGCTACACCTTCCAAGGGCATCACTATTTTGTCCAGCAAGAGGACCCACGTGCACAACAAGATGGAACGGCTGCTTCTTGTCTGGATAAAAGACAAAGAAATTGCTGGCGATACGATAACGGAGACGGCAATCTCCCACAAGGCCAGTGCTATTTTCAGCAATTTGATTGCCCTGGCGGAAGATGACATAGGAGAAGGGACATCAACGCCAACCCCAGAGTTCAAGGCTTTGCATGGGTGGTTTGAGAAATTTTGTAAACGGACTGGCATCTATTCGGTGGTGCGGCATGGGGAGGGTGCCAGCTCGGACACGAAAGCAGCCGAAGCCTTTAAAAAGACGTTTGACAAGATGATGACCAATGAAGGCTACAGTTCTCACAAAGTCTTCAACTGTGATGAGACTGGCCTTTTTTGGAAAAAAATGCCTCGTCGGACGTACATAAATGGAGGAAGAGAAGAAGCTCCCCGGGCATAAGCCTATGAAAGACAGGCTTATGCTCCCACTTTGTTCAAACGCCAGTGGGGATTGCAAGGTGAAGCCCCTACTGGTGTATCATTCCGAGACTCCTCGAGCCTTCAAGGCCCACAAAGTGCTTAAGGAGAAGCTTCCAGTGATGTGGAGGGCTAATGCGAAAGCCTGGGTAACGAGGCTTTTGTTCACAGAGTGGGTAAATCTGTGTTTCGGCCTGACAGTGAAGAAATTCTTGGAAGAGAAGCGCCTCCCTCTGAAATGTCTGCTGGTGTTGGACAATGCCCCTCCCCACCCTCCTGGCCTCAAGGAAGATATCCTAGTGGAGTATTCCTTCATCAAGATTCTTTATCTTCCGCCTAACACCACCCCTCTCCTCCAGCCCATGGACCAGCAAGTGATATCGAACTTTAAGAAGCTGTATACGAAACATCTTTTCAAGAGATGTTTCGACATCACTGATACCACAAATCTCACCTTGCGTGAATTTTGGCAGGAGCATTTCGATGTTGTGATATGCATCCGACTCATCGACCAAGCTTGGCAGGAGGTTTCAAGGGGAACCTTGAATTCCTCATGGAGGAAACTCTGGCCTGATGCCATATCCGCCCGAGACTTCAAGGGATTCGACGTGGGCGAAGCTGGTGCTGCAGGTTCAGAAACAGTTGACGATCCTGAAACTGTTTTGCAACCAGATCTTAACGAGATCGTTGCACTCGGCAAGTCCATGGGGCTGGTCGTCAACGAGGACAACATCAACGACCTTCTCGAGGAGCACCAAGAGGAGTTTACGACGAATGACCTGAAGGAGTTGGAGGCCATGCAACATAACGTCGTTCAAGAGGAGTTCTCTAGCAGCGGCGAGGATGAGGAGGACAACCCTATGACGACGGCAGAAATTAAGGATGTTCTAGCTGCTTTTCATAAAGTGCAATACGTTTGTAGAAAAAAAAAAAAAAAAAGACGCCCAAAAAGGCTCACACAGGTCGTATGCTTGCGCAGTTCGATGACGTTTGCCCGAGTCGTTTCAGGAACATTGTGAAAAGTAGGCAGAAGCAATCTTCCTTGGATAGTTATTTTTTAAAGAGGCCTTTAGTATTAGCAGGAGTAAGTAAAAAGGAAGAACCAAGTGATACTAAAAAACAAAGTTGAAAGTGGTGATGAAGTGGAAATTCTGTAAAAAAAAAAAAATAATAAAAAATAAAAAAACTACGTAAAGTATAAAAAAGTAAAAGAAAAAATTTAAAAATCAAAAAAAGACAAAAAAATTTTTTTATTTTACTCTTTTTAAAGTTAAGTGTTACAGTTTTGTTAATGTATTTCGTAAATTTTAGTTTAGTTTTCCTTACATTCTTTTATGTGTTTCGTAAAGTTAAGTGTACGTACGTATCTGCTGTTTGTCCTCCTCCTCTGTTGCCACTTTCGGAGATAGCCTCACTCGAAAGGTAAGCTTCCACATTTTACTACGTACGTACAGTATTTCTTGTATACCATGTACACTAATACACTTTATTTACAGGTAATTAGCAGTAATTAAGTTAGGTATTGAATGGTCCAAATTGTCGTAGTATTTCATTGTTTATAGGTCAATTTAGCTTTATTATGGAATTTACTGGGGTATTTTTGGAGGGCTTGGAACGGATTAGCCATTTTACATGTAAAATGTGGTCCAAGATAAGAAAACCTCATGATACGAAGGGCTCCTCGGAACGGATTAATTTTGTATCTCGAGGTAGCACTATATATATATATATAATATAATATTTATTTATTCTCTAGGTTTGATGCAAATTGGCTTATGATAATTCAGTGCAAAGAGAAATTGAATAACACTAACAAGAGTTAGCCTAGCATATACTATGGTATATTGTATACATATGAATACAGTAGCCTAGCTTACAGTATAGTACCCTATACTACATATACGGCATAGTAATTATTAATATAAGCTAATTCTGGAGGTTTAATGCATTCTGACTATGACGATTCAGGGAAAAAAAAATTAGATTTGGTCCGACATCGGCGTAACTGGACAATGTCAGGCTGCTGATGGCTGCGTTTGATTATAAATACAAACATTATGAATATGCCTCTTCCATGAATCTATTAAAATGTTACACATTACTTCATTGTATCCATATTGTATGTACTATTCTCATAGAATTGTTTTATAAAATACTAACATAGCAGTCTGTTTTGGTTTGGAAATCGGCTGATGGCAAATACAAGTTATAACTCAATTCTGAGCAAATTTTCTTGCTTCTAGTTAGCATAAATGAATATCTAGATAGTATTTACTTTTATGAATCATGGTTATTTTTCATTGTATGACGTGTTTTTAAGTCAAAATATGACTTGAATACGTCTACTTTTGAAGATCTATATATATATAATATATTATATACTATATATATATTAAGGTATCTAAGATTAATAATCTATATATATATATTAATATATATATATATAATAATATATATCTAGTATAATATATTAATGTATATATATATATATTGGTAATATATAGATATGGTATATATATGTGATATATATAATTATATAATATTATATCACTAATATATATATATATATATAATATAATTATATATACTATATATATATATTATATATCATATACAGGATGGGCCAAAAGTAGCCTCACAGTTAAAACAGAATAAAAAATAATTTATTAAACGCATAAAATTTTTCAGACATGAATAAGTGGCATATTTAAGAATGAGTGAAATGAAAAGGATAAAAATAAGTAGCATGTATTAATGGCACAGTATTAATTTTCTATTGAAGAGTACTTTGAATGAGAAACAGTTCATGAAGTAACTGTGAGGCTACTTTTGGCCCACCCTGTATATTATATATATATAGTACAGTGGAACCTCGACATACAAAAGTTCCTACATGTGAAAAATCCAAGTTACGAAAGCAAAGTCAAAGATTTTTTTGCTTCTGTATACGAAAATAATTCAGGTTGCGAAAGGGTAAAGTCCAAGATTCGCCCGGACCACCGAGAACAATTTTAAAACTTGCGTGCCGCCAACTGAGTAGACTTGCCACCGTCCTCCCACTCTCCAATTGGTTCCTGATGCTAGACAATGCCATAAGATCCTGCTCTCCTATTGGTCAGCATCATGCCTCTATGTAAAGGCGTTCCTTAACCATTTTTTGTGGCAGCGTTATCATAAACACTGGAATTCGTTCGTTCACATATACGATTTTGTTTGTTAACGTAAATTCGTGTTGGTGATTTCGCTTTCGTTGTACTGTAAGTTACTTTATCGTGTTGTGTGTGAACTTAATTACTTACATTACTAACCATGGGTCCCAAGAATGTTGCTGAAGTTCATGGAAAGAAGAGGATGCTTTCTATGGAGATCGAAGATGGAGATAATCAAGAAGTGTTAATGTTTTCTGCCATTTGTTAATGTGTTTCGTAAAGTTTAGTGTTAATGTTTTCTGCCATTTTTTAATGTTTCGCAAAGTTAAGTGTTCATGTTTTCTGCCATTTGTCCTCCTCCTCTGTCGCCACTTTCGGAGATCGCCTCACTCGAAAGGTAAGGTTTCACATTTTACTACATACGTACGTACATGTATGTAAAGTATTTCTTGTTCCGTGTACACTAATACACTTTATTTACAGGTATGTACTACATTAAAGGTTATGTTAGGTATTGAATGGTCCAAATTGTTGTATTTCATTGTTTATTGGTCAATTTAGCTTCATTTTAAAATTTACTGTGGTGTTTTTGTAGGGCTTGGAATGAATTAGGCAATTTACATGTAAAACGTAGTTCAAGATACGAAAAAATTAGGTTACGGATTAATTTCGTATCCTTAGGCACTACTGTATTGGATACAGTGAAGTAATGTTTAACTTTTTAATAGATTCATGGAAAAGAGGCATATTCGTAATGTTTGTACAATTTTATAATTATACGCAACCATCGGCAGCCTGACATCGTTCAGTTACGCCGATGTTGGACCAAATCTGATTTTTTTTTTTTTTTTTTTTTTTTTTTAAATCACATAGTCAATGCATTAAACCTCCAGAATTAGCTTATATTAGTAGTACAGAGTACTATACTGTAAGCTAGGCTACTGTATTTGCATGTCTACAATATGCCATAGTATACACTAGGCGGCTAACTCTTAGTGTTATTCAGTTTCTCTTTGCACTGAATTATCATAAGCTAATCTGCATTGAACCCAGAGAATTAGCTGAAATTAATAATTACTATACTGTTTATGTATACGGTATATTGTGTATTGTAGTCTAGATTACCCTAGTGTAGGCTAGGCTATATTCGAGATACAATTTTTCCAACAAACTATTGGCTTTTTGGAACCTAACCCATTTTTAGTAGGAGGAATACCTGGAAATATATATAATATATATATAATATATATATATATATATACATATATATATATACATATATATACATATATATATATTATAATTACAAACATATATATAACATATATATATAACACCATATATTACAACATATATACACAGTAGTACCTCGAGATACGAAATTAATCCATTCCGAGGCGCCCTTCGTATCATGAGGTTTTCATATCTTGGACCACATTTTACATGTAAAATGGCTAATCCGTTCCAAGCCCTCCCAAAAACAACCCAGTAAATTATATTTCCAGGCCTACAACACATGTTCTAGGGTTACCACGCCGATCCGACGGAAGAAATATGACTCCAAAAAGGCAAAATACTGTACATCTTGGGACTTTAGCATATGTCCCTTAGCATTAAGCCTAGCCTATGTTAGTGGTTGCTACTGTAGCCTAGTCTATGATTCTGATGTCTAAACCTAAAGCTAAAAGCTTAGAATATGCCAATAAAACGTATAGATAATCAGTATGTACTCATTTCAAATAATTATTAATTAATCATTAACTATTACTCAAACAAACAAAAACAGAAAAAAAAACCTTCCAATCGATTGTTTACATTCAGCTCTTACGAGCACTGAACGAACGCCAAGCAATCACTTTTCCTAGTAAGCCAAAAATTTTCATTATCTCTCTTCAACTACTGAAACTACCAAACAGTATAATAACCATTCATTTCTATTCTTTATTCTGTCTTTACCTAATGTTTTTTTTTTTTTTTTTTTATCTTAAATGTATTGCATGAATAAGTTTTTCAATTTACAGCATCCTTTTACCAATAGAATACTTAAAGCACAAGGGGTAGATGCTGACCAATAGGAGAGCAGGATCTTATGGGGTGACTAGCATCAGGAACCAATGGGAGAGCGGGAGGATGGTGGCGAGTTTACTCAGTTGGGGGCTCGGGAGTTTTAAAATTGTTCTCGGTGGTCCAGGCGAATCTCGGGACTTTACAGCAACAATCTTTCGTAACTTGAGCAATTTTCGTATGTAGAGCTGTAAAATTTTTCTTATTTGCTTCGTATCTCGAGTTTTTCGTAAGTTGAGCCTTTCGTATGTCGAGGTACCACTGTGTATATATATATATATTATATTGTTACGTATGAGCCCGGCCTTGAAAAGGACTCCGATACGTAAACAGAAATAGTTGAGGGAAAATAAAGGAAATTTACTTGAAATTATCGTAAAAGGATTTATAGTGATAATTTACTCTAGAGGAAAGGTCGCCAGAAACTCAGCTAAGTACTTTACAGCTATTTATTTACAAGAGGCTGCTTAACAGCCAAGGTTTAAGTAAATGCAACTGGTCCCCACATGGACTAATAATATCTCTCAGTGAATGATAGCTGGCGCAAAATGGAATTCGTAAAAGCTGGTTTCATAATCTTGGGTAATGCAACACTTGCGGGCGGAGAGACTTGACACGTGACTCAGGGAATCTGGAAAAGGATCCCAGATTAAACAAGATAAAAGAAAAATGACTTCTTGCTCAGATTACAATTATTCAGCTCTCTAACACTGGGGCTAAGGAACCCTAATGGTTCACTGAGTCTTTAACAAGTCACAAGGGGGAGCACGTGGCCCGACGAGGACAAAGGGCTTTTGATGTAGGAGGGATAAAAGTAAGACTTGAAAATGAAATTAGCAAGAGTCGTATGGTAGTAAAAGGTGCTGGTTTGGAGTTTACACTTTTAGACGTACCTGGATGCCATGTTCAGTGGATCTTTGTAGAAAAGTGCGGCGTCCGGCTTGGTCTCAGATTTGGGCGCGCCAATAGCACCGTTAGGCTTAAGTGTGGGAGGCTGGCTGGCTGGACATCCGTCCTAGGTCGCGACTGCAGTTGAACTGGGAGAGATACTGGTTCTCTTTGAATCAGGGGGCTTCCATATGCCGCCTCGGGCACTGCCTGAAAGCATACACAACAACCAGCAAATTTGGAAGGAAAATAGGTCTTATTGTAGAAGTCCCTAAAATCCATCTCGAGGCCTAGCTACTCTTGTGACTTGCCTATCTACCATAAGCTTCCGTCAGACCGGAAATTCCTCCCTAGCCTTCTTATGACATGCTCTCTCCCAACATCAGTTGCTTTAGGAGAAGGCATGGCTGCTGCTTTTATAAATACAATTAATAAAAAACTGCTGGGAAGGCGAGGCGTTCAATAAACGTAGCAGCTCCCCCTGTTAAGAAGGCATTCACTCCCTTTCGGGCGTGAAGGTCTTGGCTTAAATAAGTTTATCGTCTCGACTACCCAGTTCTCCTACTCTAACTTGAAGTTTTTTGAGCAGCGATACAGCTAACTACAGTGACCTACCGAACATATAGGTGGAGATGCTAAGTGTACTAACTTAATGGAGTAATGTAGTCTAGCCTAAGTGATAACTATGGGTCGCCTGTGACGACAGTCTACTCTACCCCTAGATAAGGTTACTTGAAAATTCTACTTGCTACTAACCTAATGCCCTGGTACTAAATCATTAGCCTAGCCTACTCATTACAGTTAATTCGAGACGCAATCATTCCAGTGTGTTGTACGCACAGCAGCAATTCAGCGACGGAATTGTTAAAATACATGATGAGGTAATGATGCGTGAGGATGATGAGTGGTTAGTTGACCAGGATGGAAATGCAATGTGGTAATTATGACATTTACATGAGTGTTAGTATCACAATTTCTAGGGGTTAGAGGGTTAGTTTACTGGCAGAGATCAGGCTGGCTACCTTCTCTGGGTAGGTGCCAGGATCAATCTGCAAATGAATGTGACACTGTACCTCGGGCACAGGTGTCAAGGAGAGCATGTGGCTCTTTGGTTAGTGTGTTAATGATTTGATACGTCCCTTCTTCTTCTTATTCCTCCAGGGCCTGGCTATACCAGTTCTAGGAGTAGACGGAGGCACCGACTCTGGGGTAAGGCCAGAAACGCCGTCAGGAGCAGAGGCAGTGGTAGCCTGAGGGATTGCAGGAGGACACCCTACTTCGGTATCTGCAGCAACCGTCATAGAGGTGGAACCTACTGCAGGGGAGGCCCTCACTTTGTCTGCTGCGACAGCCGTCGTAAGGTAAGACTCCAGACTGACTCCTGGTCGGGCAATTCCTGGTTGTCCAGAGGAGGTGAGAATGTGAGGTCTGCCGGAGGTTCATCCTCGTGCGACAGAGGTGAAGGTGAAGAATGATGGACTGGAGATTGGCCATGGGCTGTGGTAAGCTCCATGCCTGTTGGAGGATCTCCTGTAGGAGGATCCTTGATAAGGTTAGGCGCCTGGACTAGCTCGGGGTCAGGCGCAGAGGTCAAGTTCTTTGGTGGCTCTACGTCCAGGCTGGATGGAGCTTGGCACTGCCCAGTGCTGCCAAGTGGCACTGGCTGAGAGTTGAGGTCGACTGGACCTGTGACGGGCACCGGAGGTGCAATACCTCTCAGCGGGCCCTTGGTAATGGGAGACTTAGGCTCCTGTCTCTTGTTGAAGGCTAAGCCTTGTGGAACATGGACAGTGTCCGCTGCTGGTAGTCGGCTAGGGCACCTAGGCCAATTTGTGGAGTGCCCTAGTACGTTGCAGGTTTTGCAACGGAACTGTGAATGATCAATCTCCCTCCTTGGTAACGGGGGAGACTGTTGGTGTACGTACTTCCTGGAGGAAGTAGAATTTTGATGACTCCTTGCTTTGGAGTGATTTGACATGGGGTTAGGACCCCTAGGCTTTTTGAACTGTAAGGGAGACTTCATGTCTTGGCCTAGGAGGAGGTCGTAACCTCCTGGAATGTAGCGTGCAACTGCAAGAGTACACACTTTGGAGAAATTAGGTCTGGTGACCCTCAATTGGACTGTCGGAACGATCAGCTTGATATGGTTGATACCTTCAATGGTGATTAAATGACGTCTATCGACGTTAGCCCCTCGGGGGATTCGATCTTCCCGTATCAGGGAGATTTGAGCGCCAGAGTCGTCGTAGGCTCTGACGTGGCTTGGCGGATAACGACTTTGGAGGGGTGCGACGGTTATAGGGCCCTTAGCTGGGGGTCCTAGTGAGGAAGGATTTGTAACTGCCATTGCGATGGCAGGAATATTGTGGTTAGCGCACCCTCCGTAATTTGCAGACATGTGACCCTTGCAGCCACAGTCTCGGCAGAACTTATTCCAGAACCTCTTCCGTGGCACTGGACGGTAAGGCCGAGATGGCCCCACAGGTTGCGAATCTGTGGAGTCACCAAGGCTGGCAGTGTGCTCTGGCACATGTGAAGAGTCCTCTCTGGCAGTGATTTGAGGTAGGGAGGTCAAGGAAACCTCCGTTGAATCACCCTCGGAAACAAGTCCGGGGTTAACTGGTGGGCTTACCTCTTCCAAAAGGGAGGAGGTAGGCGGTAAAATGGTAAGAGGTTGACCAGAGATGGCAGGACTGTGAGAGACAGTGGGTGCAGGGCTGGAAGCTGACAGAGAGGCTTAAGCTAAGATACTCTCCTTACGGGCCTTCTCCCGCTTGATTTCGAGTTCCTTCTCCTTGAGAGCGAGCTCATGCTTCCTCTCTTCTTCTCTTTCCTTCCTTTCTGCTTCTCTGGCTTCCTTTTCTTGCAGGCGCTCGGCATCCTGCTGCGCAGTTATCCACTGGTCAAGTGCTTGTCCAGTGTAACCGGCCTCCTTGCCCAGAGTTATAAGGGTTTGGAGCAAAGAAGTCGCGGGAAGCAGGGGAAGACATTTCCCTTAGGCGGCAGTAGAGGCTCAGATGAAAATTATGATAATGGCCTGGGACAGCTCTGGATGGAATAGGAGTGCCTACTGTGTAATGTGGCACTCACTTGGAAATGTGTTCTGCAACATGGTAGTGAAAGTCTTAAAAGACTGGGTGCTCTGTGGCACTTGGGAAGTGTCCCGTAAGTTGGTGGCACTTCTGGAATGGCACCTTCTGATGAGGTGAGACAATCAAATAGTGTGTGCGGCGTACGTCACACTTAAGGGCGTTCCCAACTTGGGAGATGCTGGAATGGGCTACCTGTAGGTCCAATACAGGTGCAATGGCACTTATGGAGGCGTTCCTTGGGCAGCACTAGCAGTGCTGGTATTGCGGCACTTCGGGAGGCGTTCCCTTGATTGGGTGATCCGGGATAGCGGATTCACTAATGGATTGGGCGTTCCGTAAGGACGGACACGCAGGTTTGACAGCACTTAGGCCTGGTATTGCGGCACTTCGGGAGGCGTTCCCTTGCTTGGGTGATCCGGGATAGCGGATACACTAATGGGTTGGGCGTTCTGTAAGGATGGACACGCAGGTTTGACAGCACTTAGGGCTGGTATTGCGGCACTTTGGGAGGCGTTCCCTTGGGGAGTGCTCCGAAGGATCACTGACCCTTGTACATGGACACTAATGAATTGGGCGTTCCGTAAGGACGGACACGCAGGTAGAATGGCTACCTGTACGGCTGTACAAGTGCAATGGCACTTATGAGGAGGCGTTCCTTGTTTGGAGCACTGGTATCGTGCTGGGGTGTCCCGTCGGACGACACTACATGCAGTATACTTAAATATACTGAAGTGAAATGGTACTCTGTTCGAGGCAGAGTGTAATGGTGGAGGAGAGAAAGTAAAAGGGGGGAGTACTTCAGCAGCCAGTCGATGGACAGTGTCAAGAATTAGTGGCACTGCAAAATGGTAAGACCTGACGTGCACTGGTGGTGGCCAGTCCTAGACTGGTAGGCTTCCTTGTCTGGAAGTAATGAATTTGCGTGGCACACTGTGCGGTTTGTGCTTGCGGTATACGCAAGTCTTTTGTGATAAAAGAAAAAGTAAAGACCACTCGGGCAACGCCAGGTAATAGTAATTTTAGAAATGCTCAGTCCCTCGCTGAAGTACTCGGTAAATTAAATAAATAAATGCTTGCAAACTGCAATGGACACAGGCGTGTACGAATCACGCTCAGTGTAAATGAAAGACACAGACTAAAATGATGTTAGTTCTGCATGCTATAAGTAATGGACGTAGTACTCTTGGCTTTGTGAATAATGGGTTCTCTCTCTCTCTCTCTCTCTCTCTCTCTCTCTCTCTCTCTCTCTCTCTCTCTCTCTCTCTCTCTCTCTCTCTCTCAGAGGGTGAAAATGATATATGATGAACTCCCTTGTATTTATTTGAACTACTAGTATTGTTCGTTAATACAACGCAACCTGCGTTAAATGATCTACTTACGTTAACGTTTAATGAAAGAATTGCTTTGGGTAATGTTTATGAAAATGATAACGCGCTCGCGGTGAACGATGTTTACGTTAATGGTAGTGGCTTGCGCTTATGAAATGATTTGCGTTTCAATATGAATTTCACAAAGACGCGTTTTACGTTAACAATTCTTGTAATTTACTCCTTGAAGATTTACGTTAACTTTACGTAAGGATACTAGGTCCCTGTGACAAGTGAAAATGATGGTAAGGATTTTAAGCTGAAATGTTAGTAAACATTTGTAAATGGAAAAGGTTACGTTTAGTACGAAAGGAAATGAAACTTTCGTTCAGCGAGCGAGTGAACGATGCTAGGTGAAACGTGTGGTGAGGCGAGCAGAGCAGGTTGGCAGAGCGGTGTGCACAGCGTGTCGTTCAAACAGCTGATTTTCTGTAAACGCGGAGGCGAGTTACAACACGAAATTCTAATTTCTTATTCAAGGCAAATTACGTTGATTTCTCTGGCAGAAAGATAGATAGATAGTACCGAGATTAATGTTATTTACGTTAAACTTTCAAGACTTACGTTACTTTGCTTAAATCGTTGAGATAATGCTTAAAGGGTTAAAAACATGGCTGCGCTTTGTGAGAAACGAAGGTTGGTTGAGACAGCGCAGGCGCGAAGCTTACAAAGCTGGGCAGCTTGAACGGTTACCAACACTTAATAAAACCAAGTTAAAACGAATCCCCTAACCTATCACAGACAAAAGAATTGTACACTTCTTTTGCCGTAACTATTAGTAGAACACTCTAACTAGCTAGGCTTTCTTACATAACAATAAACCCTGGTCAAGGCCTTCCTTCCAGAGTTTGGCATCATGGGTACTTTCTGGCAGCTATCTAACACGCGCTCGTGTCTCGTCAGACGAGGACACAAAGTAACAGAGAATTCGCGGGGCAAATTGTTTGCTTGCCGCTAAAATTAAGCTCTGGCGCTTTCGCCGTTACAATAATAATATTTCTACTTACACTCTTTTAAACACTTCGTAATAAAAATACTTAAACGTACCTTAAGCTAACATTGGTTATAGAATAATCATATTAAATGGATGCTATACCTTACCGTGAGCCAGTGTGTGTCTTCCGCTGCAAGTGTGCTTTGATGTGCGCTATGTAAAAACATTAACATTCGTTTTACAAGGGATAACGTGATTTACAAGCTTTTTTTAAGCAAGCTAGGTTCGAATCCTTGGCGAGGTCGACATTTTTACGTATGAGCCCGGCCTTGAAAAGGACTCCGATACGTAAACAGAAATAGTTGAGGGAAAATAAAGGAAATTTACTTGAACTTACCGTAAAAGGATTTATAGTGATAATTTACTCTAGAGGAAAGGTCGCCAGAAACTCAGCTAAGTACTTTACAGCTATTTATTTACAAGAGGCTGCTTAACAGCCAAGGTTTAAGTAAATGCAACTGGTCCCCACATGGACTAATAATATCTCTCAAGTGAATGGATAGCTGGCGCAAAATGGAATTCGTAAAAGCTGGTTTCATAATCTTGGGTAATGCAACACTTGCGGGCGGAGAGACTTGACACGTGACTCAGGGAATCTGGAAAAGGATCCCAGATTAAACAAGATAAAAGAAAAATGACTTCTTGCTCAGATTACAATTATTCAGCTCTCTAACACTGGGGCAAAGGAACCCTAATGGTTCACTGAGGTATGCACTGAAGACTTGGTCTTTAACAAGTCACAAGGGGGAGCACGTGGCCCGACGAGGACAAAGGGCTTTTGATGTAGGAGGGATAAAAGTAAGACTTGAAAGTGAAATTAGCAAGAGTCGTATGGTAGTAAAAGGTACTGGTTTGGAGTTTACACTTTTAGACGTACCTGGATGCCTCGCGACTGCAGTTGAACTGGGAGAGATACTGGTTCTCTTTGAATCAAGGGGGTGGGCTTTCCATATACCGCCTCGGGCACTGCCTGAAAGCGTACACAACAACCAGCAAATTTGGAAGGAAAATAGGTCTTATTGTAGAAGTCCCTAAAATCCATCTCGAGGCCTAGCTACTCTTGTGACTTGCCTATCTACCATAAGCTTCCGTCAGGATGACCGGAAATTCCTCCCTAGCCTTCCTATGACATGCTCTCTCCCAACATCAGTTGCTTTAGGAGAAGGCATGGCTGCTTCTTTTATAAATACAATTAATAAAAACTGCTAGGAAGGCGAGGCGTTCAATAAACGTAGAAATTATATATATAATTATAATATATATAATAATTATATAGATATATATATATATTATATAATATTAGATATATATCTAATAATAATATATATATATATATCTATATTAATATATTAATATAATAATATTATAATAATATATATATATATTATTAATATCTTATATATATATTATTATATTATATATAATATATTATATATATAATATAGAATATAATAATATAATATAATATTATTTATATAGAATAATATTATATAATATATTAATATAATATTAATATATTAATATATAATATATTAATATAATATATCGAATACATATCTATATATATATATATATATTATAATTATATATAATTAATATAATATATATTATATATATATTAGAATATCTAGAATATAATAGTATATAATAATATATATATATATATATTATATATATATAATAATATATAATATTATAATGTAATTATATATATAATAAATAATATATAAATAATTATTCTTTTTTTTATATACCGTATATAATAATATATATTCTATATATATTATAATATATATATATTAACATATAATATTATAGTATAATATAATATATATATATAATTATATAATCTATATAAATAAATTTAATATATATAAATAAAAACTTTATATATATAATAAAATAAAAAAATATATATACTATATAAATATATTATAATATATAATATATATAA
>NC_061100.1:45994450-45999450 GCF_015104395.2 Macrobrachium nipponense
GCCCTTTCCTCTCTCATAAGGGGGAATTATTTCGACAAGTAGACGGAGTTGCCATGGGATCCCCACTAGGGGTCCTCTTTGCAACTATGTACATGGCCACCGTCGAAGAAAGGACCTTTAGAGAACATCTAAAACCTAGGATTTATGGGCCGGTACATCGACGATATATTCGTCACAATAAAAGAGCCTGAAGATACCAAAAAACTAGCAGATGCTCTGAAAAGAAACTCAGTGCTCAACTTCACCACAGAGCACAGCCAGCAGAAGACTTTGCCATTTCTTGATGTCCTGGTAAAACAACAAGAAGGACAGTTTTAAGACGACCGTTTATACGAAAGCACGAACGCTGGGCGTTGCTTGAACGCACGCGGGGAGTGCCCGGACGCATATAAAAAGTCTGTCGTGAGTGCGTATGTCAACAGAACCTTCACACACAGCTCATCATGGAGGACTCTAGTGTTTAAATGAAATATTCAATGAAGACTTAGTTTGTCTGGGACGATCACAAAAGGTGGCATGCAGCCACGAGGCAAGGAATGGAACAAAGGGATGTTAATTTGTGAATTATTAGTTCGAATTGGAAAATGTGGAATAGTTTACTTGTCTTGGAGGAAAAGAACTGGCAATATAACTGTATCTCAAGACATACCTGGATGCCTTATTTAAGTGGACCTTTGTAGGATATGGTGTCTGTTTTGTCCGAGGTCAGAGGGGTGCCAGTTAGCCCTTTTGTAGACCTATTGGAAGGCTGGCTTGGACATCTGTCCTAGGTCACGGACTGGAGTGGACTGAGGACGAATTCAGGTGCGAATCTTCGGTGTTGGGGCAGCCTATCTCCCCTTTCTGGCCGGTCATCCTGGGAACAGAACATACCGCCAGCAAGAGATTCACAGGATAAAAGAACCTAAGAGTAAGCCTAAGAAGTACCTAGCTAGCTACACACTTCCTTTTGGGATACATCCCTAAGGCTTACAGGAGTCTTTATTCCCCCCCCCCCCCCCCCAGCTACCAACGAAAAATGACGATCTCTGGCCTGCTTTGTGTTTCCTACCTAAAATCAGCTGATGTTAGGGGGAAAAATGGCTGCTCTGTTAGAACTAAATAGAAATGAATGCTACTGTGAAGACGCGATCAAAATCCGTAAAAGCTCCCCCTGTTAAGAAGGCATTCACTCCCTTTCGGGCGTGAAGGCCTCGGCTAAAGTTGATCGTCTCGACTACCCAGTTTTCCTACTCTGAGGTTTTAGAGCAGCGATACGGCTAACTACAATGGCCTACCTAACTTAGGTGGAGATGCTAAGTGTACTAACTTACTGAATTAATGTATAGTAGCCTAAGTGAGAACTACTGGTCGTCTGTGACGACAGTCTACTCTACCCCTATGTAAGGTTACTTTGAAAATTCTACTTGCTACTACCCTATTGCCCTGGTACTAAATTATTAGCCTAACCTACTCATTACAATTAATTAGAGACGCAATCATTCCAGGATGTGGTACGCACAGCAGAGGTTTATCGACCTGAATTGTTAAAATACATAAGATGAGGTAATGAATGCGTGAGGATGATGAGTGATTAGTAGTGTACCAGGATGGAAATATAATGAGGTAATTATGACATATACGTGAGGGTTAGTATTACTATTTCTATGGGTTAGAGGGTTAGTTTACTGGCAGAGATCACGCTGGCTACCTTCTCTTGGTAGGTGCCAGGATCACTCTGCAAATTAAGGTGACACTGTACCTAGGGCACAGGTGCTAAGGAGAGCTTGTGGCTCTTTGGTTAGTGTGTTAATTTGCGTCCCTTCTTCTTCTTATTCCTCCTGGGCCTGGCTACACCAGTCCTAGCAGTTGACGGAGGCGCTGACTCTGGGATAAGGCCAGAAATGCTGTCAGGAGCAGAGGCAGTGGTAGCCTGAGTGATTACAGGTGAACACCCTACTTTGGCATCTGCAGCAACCATCGTAGAGGTGGAACCTACTGCAGGGGAGGCCCTCACTTCGTCTGCTGCGACAGCCGTCGTAAGGTTAAGACTCCAGGTTGACTCCTGGTCGGGTAGTTCCTGGTCGTCCAGAGAAGGTGTAAAGGTAAGGTCTGCCGGAGTTCATCCTCGGGCGACAGAGGTGAGGGTGAAGAAGAATCGTGGACTGGAGATGGGCCATGGGCTGTGGTAAGCTCCATGCTGGTTGGAGGATCTCCTGTAGGAGGATCCTTGATTAGGTTAGGCGCCTGGACTAGCTCGGGGCCAGGCGCAGAGGTCAAGGTATGTGGCTGGACGGAGCTAGGCACTGCTCAGTGCTGCCAAGTGGCACTGGCAGAGAGTTGACGTCAGGCGTACCTGGGATGGGTACCGGAGGTGCAATACCTCTCAGCGTGCCCGTGGTGACAGGAGACAGAGGTTCCCATCTCTTTTGGAAGGCTGAGCCATGTGGAGAATAGACAGTGTCCGCTGCTGGTAGCTTTCTAGGGCACTTAGGCCAATGGGTGGAGTGCCCCATTACATTGCAGGTTTTGCAAGGGAACTGTGAATGATCAAACTCCCTCCTTGGTGACGGGGGAGACTGTTGGTGGCCATCATTCTGGGAGGAAGTAGGTCTTGGATGACTCCATGCTTTGGAGTGGTTTGTCGTGGAGTTAGGACCCCTAGGTTATTGGAAATGAGAGGAAGACTTTGTCTTGCCCTAGGAGGAGGTTGTAACCTCCTGGAATGTAGCTTGCAACTGCAAGGGTACAAACCTTGGTAAGGTGAGGTCGTGTGACTCTCAATTGGACTGTGGGAAGGATCAACTCAATGTGGTTGATACCTTCAGTCGTAATCAGTTGACGTCTATCAACGTTAGCCCCTTGGGGGATTTGATCTTCCCTTATCAGGGAGATTTGAGTGCCAGAGTCGTCAAAGGCTCTGACGTGGCTTGACGGATAATGACTTTGGAGGGGTGCGATGGTTATAGGGCCCTTAGCTGGGGTCCTAGTGAAGATGAATTGGTGACTGCCATTGCGATGGCGGAATATTGTGATTTGCGCACCCTCCGTGGTTGGCAGACATGTGACCCTTGCGGCTACAGTCTCAGCAGAACTTGTTCCAGAACTTCTCCGTGGCACTGGATAATAAGGCCGAGATAGCACCACAGATTGCAAATCTGTGGGGTCACCAAGGCTTGCAGTGTGCTCTAGCACAGGTGAAGAGTCCACTCTGGCAGTGTTTTGATGTGGGGAGGTTAGGGAATCCTCCTTTGAATTTCCCTCCGGAACAAGTCCGGGATTAACTGGTTGGCTCACTTCCGAAATGGAGGAGGTAGGCGGTGAAATGGTAAGAGGCTGGCAGGGGAGATACGGCTTTAGGAGATCTCGGCCAAATATCACCTGATAAACGACATGAAATTTATCAACTATGCCCAGGCGGCACAGTGGTTTCCCTGGTCTCCTGGTCCAATAAGGGCATTTCCACCTTCAGAAGGACCAAAGGAACAGAGTAGAGGTGACCATCAATCCATTCAAATTTAATTTCTTCGTCCTTCTGGATTTTGGCACCCCTAGGCAATGCCCTTCTTGAAATGAGGGAGACCTGGGCTTCGGCATCGGCCATGATGTGTACCCACTGGTAGGCGATAGGAGACTGTTCATCAGGGAGGACTACATGGTAGCCTTGGAGAAGTTCACCCTGGAAGCTCTCATCCCACGGTAGGGATCGACTTGGGCACTGGTCGGGATCCACAGCATGCCCACGCACACCACAAGTGGTGCAGAACCTCCACAACCACCTCTACTGGGAGTCCAGCTCATAATCTGGGGGAAGACATTTCGCTTAGGCTGCAGTAGAGGCTCGGATAAATTTGGAAATGGTGGCCAGGGATAGTGCTGGATGGAATGGGATTGCCTACTTGATAACATGGCACTCACCAAGAAATGGGTTCTGCAAATGAGGTAAGGTGTCTGTGAAGACTGGGTGATCTGTGGCACTTGGGAAATGTCCCGTAAGTTGGTGGCACTTCTAGAATGGCACCTTCTAATGAGGTGAGAACATCAAATGGAGTGTGCTGTGTGAGTCACACCTAAGGGCGTTCCTAACATGGGGAGACGCAATGGAATGGGTAGCCTGTAGGTCCAATACAGGTGCATGGCACTTATGGAAGCGTTCCTTGGCAGCACCATTAGAGTGCTGATGTAGCGGCACTTATGGAGGCGTTCTTTGAATGAGTGATCTGTAATAGCGGATACACTAATGACTAAATAGCTACCTGTACGTCTGTACAGGTGCAGCGGCACTTATGGAGGCGTTTCCTTTGATAGCACTTAGGGCTGGTATTGCGGCACTTGAGGCGTTCCTTTGTTGAGTGTTCCGAAGGAGCACTGATCCTTGTACATGGAAACACTAATGAAATAGGCGTTCCATAATGGTGGATACGCGGTTGAATAGCTACCTGTACGGCACTTATGGAGGCGTTCCTTGGACAGCACTAGTAGTGCTGGTATTGCGGCACTTCAGGAGGCATTCCTTTGATGAGTGATCTGGAAGGATAAAAAACCTTATGCACGGAAACACTGTGAAATGGGCGTTCCATAATGACGGACACGTATGTCTGATATAGGTGCAGTGGCACTTATGGAGGCGTTCCTTGGACAGCGCTAGTGGAGTGCTGGAAATGGGTGTTCCATAATGGCGGATACGCGGGTAAAATGGCTACCTGTACAGGTGCAATGGCACTTAGTGGAGTGCTGGTATTGAGGCACTTGAGGAGGCGTTCCTTGATTGCACTGGTAGCGTGCTGGTGTGTCACGTCGGACGACACTAAATGGCAGTATACTCAAATATACTGAAATGAAATGGCATTGTTTGTGGCAGAGTGTAATAGTGGAGGAGAGAAAGTAAAAGGGGGAGTACTTCAGCAGCCAGTCGATGGACAGTGTCACGAATTAGTGGCACTGTAAAATGATAGGGCCTTTGGTGCACTGTTGGTGGTCAGTCCTAGATTGGTAGGCTTCCTTGTATGGTAGTAAGGAGG
>NC_061100.1:46004450-46034450 GCF_015104395.2 Macrobrachium nipponense
TTAAGGACAAGAAAAGATTGGCATCAGTTCTCCAACGTCTTGGAGTAAAGCCACAGTGTTAACTTCATATATTAGCCAGGAAATTATATTACTGCTTTGCTTTGTGTGAAATGGTTTCTTGTGAAATGACAGAGAAAATTATACATATTCAAGGAGTGGAATTTATTTTTTGCTTTATTCACTATTTAGCCTATGGGAGTACTGAATGTGACAAAATAGTCTACTACTTCAGTGTGTATAGCTAGTTAGAATACAGTTTTAGTTTTGTGTACATCCTTCTATAAAGTTAATTGATAATTTCCTTTAAAAAGAGTGACCGAAGAACATACAGTGAATAAGTAACTTGGCTAACGAATTGCACTAAATATGTTATTTTGTATCATGCTCTTTGTTTAGTAATTATGTGCTTGTAAAGTGGAACTAATAAACAGTTTTGTCAGGTGGAATAGTTTTTATAACGTTAATTTACTGCCCTTATGTTGAGGGAAGATATTTCCATAATCTATTAATGGTATTCCTTAACCTTTCAGATCGTTCTGAACTAATTAGGAATCCTATAGGGGTTAGTAAGACTGTTATGATTATGAACTTAGGAATTGGAGCCCTCAGGACTATGGAAGTCAAAGGAAAAGAATTCGGGTTGTTCTGCCAATTTGTGAAAAGTCAGTAAAGCTATTGTCATGTATAAATATCCCATGATGATATTCTTATTATTACTCATGTATTTACTATACTGCATATGTATACAGTACTGATGTGTCAATTGTCCAGACTCAAGCATTCGGAGGCTACCATATATTTTCGGACAATTAACTCGGAGTAGCCTATACACAACAATTCAAACCATAGGCTAATATAAAGGTACCTCATAGGCCTAGGCTACTATATTTCTTTGCCTATCTTAGCTGGAACAGGTACTTGACGTCGGAGACTGTCGAATTTTCATTGTTGTAATAAGGGTGAGGGAAAGGCTGTCTCCCGGGAGGCGTTTTAATATTTCTTCTTATCAGTAGATGGATACATTGTAAAAGCAGCTTATTCCTAGCTTTGTTCCTTCAATACCAGTTAGAACCAACAGCGGTTCTTACACTGGACCCCTATACTGGTTCTCTGTAATACAAACAGTTCATTTAGGATGGCAATCTTGTGCCAAAGAGCATGCAGTCGTTAGGCCTCTAGGCTCTGCTACTCATGCCTAACTTTACGGTTACACATCGCTGTTAGCTTGACTTTATATGCATAACATGGGTGGAATTTACTCTAGAACTGACATTTTTTTTAAACATATGGAAGACTAATTCACATCTTAACCTACAGTTAGTTGATGGTACAATTGCAACAATATGCAAACTCAACATGGTGCAACTTATGTAACCGTACCATTACAATGCTTGGCAATTGGCAGTTATATCAAAGTAAAATTTTAAAGAAACGCTACCAAGTGTTATGGCAACATATACATTATAAACTAAGACAAGTGCATACTTTTTACAAGGGAGAAATACGTCATTTCAAATTAATATAAGGGTAGATACATTCGTTTCCCCTCAGCGTTGCTGTACTCGTCTCGAACAGAGCAATTTGAGCTTATGCAACTGCGCAATTTGGTTACGGTTACGTAATTACGTACGTACACCCGATCGTAGACAATCTCTACTTCGAGTGGCAAACTTAACATCTTGATAAGATGAAAACCAATTCGGTTTTTCAGTCCACCAATCTCCATGGGTACTGTCATAAATCCTAAGTGAATGATTTCCATCATTACACTATTTGGAGATGGAATAAAAACTTCTAATTTGTGAAACGTCAGTAAAGCTAATTTCAAGGTGTTTCTGTACCTGGTTCAGAGGTGCACAGCCGGTATCAAAGTACCTTTTGAAATCCGTACCACCTGTTATCCAAGGCAAGGACACATGCTGGCATAAGGCCAGCTTATTTTAAAACATGAAAAACGCCAAATTTAAGTATATATATCTAAGTTTTGTTAGTAATTCAAACATTAGTATGAATTAAATAAGCAGAAAAGTTATCAAATATTAGTATGAATCAAATAAGTAGAAGCTAGAAATAATTCCTCGAAAATGCCAATTAATGTAGTGCTCTCATATACTGTTCTTCAGGAAGACCTTAAAAAGAAAAAAAAATATTTAAGTTTTATTTCACGTCCTTTTGTCCACGGGGTTTGGTCTTGTCGTACCGAAACTGAAAGCAAGACGGATTATTTACAACCGAAACCTCTCGAACTATGAAAACGTAAGTGTAATGTCACGGCGTTATTATGTCACAAATATAAATCGACGGCAGAAACGCTGAACGGGAATATGGTTTTCGATGCACACAGAAAAGGATCTCCAAACTACAGATAATTATCTGTTGCACCTTTCAAAACTTTTACTGTCAATTTACATTTCATCGCTGAATGACCTCATAGGACCCAGTGCTTGGCCTTTGGCCTAAATTCTATATTCAACTCGACTCAAACTACAGTTGATTATAAACCTTTTGTTGCACAAACAAGGAAAACTGAAACCTCGACAATTCGTCACCAACGATAGTCTATTGTGAATCGGTTTCGTCGCCATTAATCCCGCTTTCTCCGAACTGCGATAATACTCCAACCTTATATATTTTTCTCAACTATTTTGTCCTCCAAAACAACTTTTATGACGCAATTAATTACAAACAATAAATAGATGGTGGTGAGGAAACGGGTTCAAAAAATGGTGACGAAATGGGCAGATCCATTCTGATCCATCTAAAGGTTCATTGCGGTGTCCCTTCGTCCCGTGGCTGCAATACCTTTTATTCAGTTTACTGTCACTACATTCATATTCTCTTTCTTCTATCTTACTTTCTACCCTTTCCTTGTAAAAGTGTTTAGCGTTATTTTCAAGGTTGAATGACCTCATAGGTCCCAGCGCTTGGCTTTAGCCTAATGAGTCGACAGTACCGTACACACTTAGTGGGTTTCACACGGTCAAACATGTTCATGAACACTTTGACAACATGATGTTTGAGAGTATGTTTGAACGTGTGAAAGGGGCAAACATGGACCAACGTATTTGAATGAGTTGGAAGAATGTCTGATACTGACTTTTGTGGGCGGAGCTTGCTGGTTCGTGTTGAAGTCTGAACAAGCACCAGTCTCCAAACGTCATACTTATTCACTTCTCGAGGTGGTAACATCTTTAAGCAGCTCCTTCCTTCACTGACAAAGAGACTTTTAGCGTTTCACTTTACCCGCATTCCGATGTCTTTTGCTTTTGCTGCCCAACTGCTCTTCACTATTTATTACTTCTTAGTGCACCATTTGGGTTTCTCCAAATTTCACCTTTAGATCCTTTTACTTCATCTCCTTTACTTGTTTAGTCACTTTATCTTGCTTTTCAACCGCTCCATCTCTTCTGTAGTATCTTCGCTGTCTTAAGCACTAAATGGCTGGACGTTACTTGGTTTTTCATATTATTAGACAATTGTTAGTCGAATAACAGACTTCATGATCCTGGAATTGATTCTTGGTCGGGATAACAAGCAATGATGTTCCTTATGAGGGTAGTGGCATTTCCAAGGTTATGTCAGATGCTGGGCTGCTTGGTTATTAAAGATTTATTTAGTTTTAAAGCTATATTCATGTTACACATCTGCAAGATTGTCAGAAGCTGGACTACTTAATTATATTTAAAGAAACATTTATTTTGAACTATCGCAAATCTATTCATTTTTAAAGTTATACCAACCCTGGCGTCTTGATTGTTGTTAAGGGAAATTTCAACTTAGTGTTTTCAAGGTTTTCAGTAGAGACGTTGAATAACTGATTTTAAAGATTTTGAACGGAGATTTATTTATTTTCAAGTATATATTGGAAGCTTATATTCTTAATGAAATAAAATGAATCTGTTTAAATTTCTCAGTGTGCTTTCAAGTTTGTCAGAATATTGATTTTTAGTTGGTTTTGAAGAAAGAACAATATTTTACTTGATCTCTGTTTTATATACAAAGTTGCCGTCTATTTCCTGGTTCATGTCATAGCCTCGAGTGGTTAATGTTTTTAAACGAAAAAATATTTTTACTGACGTCAGTTAATATATCCTTTTTATTTTCAAGTTGACGTCAGAGGTTGGTCTACTTTATTTCGTTTCATGAAAACTTAATTTTTTGTTTTTAGAATTTTTTTCAACTATTAATATTTTTAGCAAGGTAATAGACAAGGGCATAAATGTTGCCAGATACTTGACGTCATTCATGCATTCGAGATATTAAAAACGCTTGAGAATAATGGTAATTAACCTTTCCCCCTCCCCTAATATTGTCAAAAACCAGTTGGTCAAAGCAAAGCTTGGAGGGTTTTAAAGCTTTCCCACTTATTGGGATACGAGAACTTGTTTATTTTTTATTTCTTTTTAATAGTGATTGTATATATATATATATATATATATATATATATATATATATATATATATATATATATATATATATATATATATTCGGAAGAGGTCTGACTTGATTTTGGTTTAGTTCCCCTCGAAACTCGTTTTCTTTTAGTTTATAAAAATCCTTAATTAAAGCAGACTATACTATTGTAGATTCGCATTAGCCGTGCATTTGATATCAACGCCAGTCCCTTACGACGCTCCTCATTGACTGGCCTAGACGTCAAATGCACGGTTGATTTGAATCTACTATAGTGTGTTCAATAACCTTGCAAACCAGTCTGGATTCAGAGACTTTCGACTTTTGCACGGTCTAAGTAAAGCTACGTCCGAGAAAGTAACGACTTTTGCCGGTTACTTACGTCGAGAAATGTAAGACTGTTTGCACGGTCTAACTACGTCGAAGGAAATGTAGACTTTTGCACGGTCTAAGCAAGGCCTATGGTCTAAGTAAAGCTACTTCCGAGAAATGTAAGACTTTTGCACTGTCTAAGTAAAGCTGAACAGGAGTAATCACTTTAACATAACAACACACTTGAGACTAAAAGGTAAGTGACAGTGGCGTTAATTATTATAATGAACTCACGTCTAAACCACTGATTGATAATAGTTTTTAAAAACACACTACACTTGCAATAATAACTTGATATCCACGCATGATCACTAATGCATTGGAGGAAAAAACGGGAAATTGATAAAGATGAAAGTATTTAATACCCAAACAAGTGGTACCCTAATCTGTCAGTAATAATAGTTATTATTCAAATAGTCCAGAGGGTTGTCTAGACGGTGATCACTACTACATCCGTACTTAAACTGCTGAATCGTGGATGAATTGTATGTGCAGGGAAACATGAAAAATAATTTCAATTCCATTTACTGAATGGTCATTAGTATTCCGTCGAACTTACTGCACCTGCTTCATTAACTATAAGTTTTGGAAGCTAGGATGATTCTCGTAGCCGGATAAGAAATTTTCTGCATATCTTTATTCGTTGTGAGTGTCTTTCCGTGGTATACCGTTTAAAGTTGTACCCTTTACTTGCCCATGAAACCTTGTATCGATGTACGTTAATTTTGATATGCGTAGGTTGTGAGGTAAACAGAATTTCGTAACGTCTGCTTTTTGTAATACAGTGCATATGACAAGGGGTGGGGAAAGATAAATGATAGAAGTCAGTCTTGACATCTTCCGCCAGATGTCTCACTCAGAAAGGAAAATGTATTGTTTCAGTAACATGAATTTGTTAGCATTAACTGACAGTGAGGACCTCGTCACGAGTTATGATGTGCCTGAAGTGAAGGTGAAACACATCATGTTTACAGTCGGTTGAGCGAACTTGGTCAGAAGAGGATTGGGATCGAAGCGACTAAGCAGTGATGTCGAACGGACTTTTTTCGTGTGAATCTGCAATTAATAGAGACTTTTATGATTCTTTAAGGAAGACTAAGAAACTTTTTATTATAATTTGAGGGCTATATTGTCGGTAAGATATTGTTAGAAATAACATTTGAAGATCTAAATAAGACTAAGTGGCTGACACCTCATTCCTCTTGTTTCCCAAATCTGCGTTTACCCTAAGGAGATGGCGAAAGAGGAAGAGTTACAGTTTTAGGTATCTCTGGCTGAGCTCTCTTCATTAAAGACCTGTGTACTTTACATTGTGCAGCCGTGACAAACTTTAGTAACATAGGATATAAGAAGAAAGGTCCCAAAAGCCGTAATTACCAAGATATATCAACCACGTTGTCGTTATGGTGTTGGCGTACCACCTTGGTGGCCGCGAGTTCGATTCTCGGTCATTTCATTGAGTTGTGAGAGAGATATATTTTTGGTGATAGAAGATCTCTCGACGTGGTTCAGAAGTCACGTATAGCCGTTGGTCCCGTTGTTGAACAACCACTGGTTCCATTCAACGTAAAACACCATACAAACAAACAAACCTTAATAAGAATAAAAATTATGTAGGTTGTCCGTTAAAACACCGTCCAAATGTATAAGCTACCTGACATGCTTCTGTCATTCCTTCAAGGAAGGAAATTTCGCTTTTATATAAATTTTAATTTTTTTTTTTCACACCTTCCTTTATGACAATTTGCCGTTTTCCAAAAAGTTGTAATTACAAACTGCTGTTTATAAAAAAGAGAAAATGATTAAAACTCACAGAGTATTATAACAGTGCCTGCCTTCACTCTGTGACAGTGATTCCCAACCTTTATGCCTTCAAGGAACCCCCGAAACATTTTCACATATCCTAGGAAACCGTTATCTACAGGCATCACACACACACACACACACACACACACATATATATATTATATAATATATATACATACATACATACATACATACATACATACATACATACATACATACATATAAATCATATAATATCTACCACTGTTATTCGAGCTGTGTCTATTCAGATCAGTCATTTGCAATACATATTTATTTCAAGACTTCTTGCGGAACCCTGGTTGGGAATCGCGGCTGTGACAATACCCTCTAACCCTATTGCATTACTAAAAAGGTACTTTTACTATAGTTATACCTCGTTTCATGTGAAATCGTTTTCCTTTTCCAAGTCGTCATCTTTGATGGGGAATACCCCATACTATAGTGTTTCTTGAAGAAACTTGGACTTTGACCTCTCTGCTTTAAAGTATTGTATAGAGTGATTTTTTCTAGATATACTATTAAGAAAAAGAAATGAATAATGGCGAAAAGTGAAACGTCACCCTTCGAGATTTTTCTAGAAGTGAATCATAGAAACTTGAGCATGTTTGTTGATGGGAACGAGCAGTCTGTTGCAAGACTTCTGCGTCATTGATGTTAGCATGTTTGATCACGACTCGCGATGAAAACGTTGCCTTTTACATCACATGATGTGATAAGCCTTGCGGGTGCCGGGACCGGGGTTCTCGTTGCATTCGTTTCAAAGCCTTCTTGGAGTGAAGAGCGACATAGATATTCCGGGAGGTAAAGGGTAATAATCACAGGATTCTAACAACTGCGGTTTTGTGGACTTGTTACTGACGATGCTGGAATTAAGATACCTGTCTGAAAGTCATAGCATATGTTGACTTGTTTTCATACGAAGTGACACTTATTATTATTTTTTTTTTCAGATTTGACGTGGAACATATATGAAGGCACTTGAGACTAATAACCTTGAGGAGTAAACACAGCAGTTAGTGACAACCCCCCCCCCTCACCCCCCTCAGTAGTGATCAGTGTTGTACTTCACCACCTCTCCCTAGTTGGAAATTTGTTTAGAATTGAAAAAGTTTTAAGGATCAGTGCTGACAAATAAATCAGGTATGGTGGCCCCTCATGAAGTAGGTGACCTGGTCAGATCACTGGTTCGTATTCCTGGAAGTGGTCATGATAGGACCATGCCGTCCTCATGTTTGGATCTCGCCAAGGTATCCGTAGTAGCAGCTTCTGTTCCCATTTCCACAACAATTCCGCCAGCCATAGCTCGTCCTCTTGCACAGCGGGAGACAAACAGGAGAGGTGCCAAGGATAGGGAAGGCCCAGTAGCATCAAGAACTGAAAAACGAGGCAATGCATCTGGAGGAGAAAATGTAGAACACCCACCTATGAAGAAGCCGTGTCATGTTGTAGTGAATGGACGTCATCCACAATTAGTAATGGGCACATCAGCCGTGGTAATTGGTACACCTGTTCAGCTGATGTTTCATTCGGGACAGCAAATCCAGCCCCAAGCACCCGTCCAAATCGGTGCTTCTGCAGGATCGTCAACTCCTTCAGTATCACAGCTCCTTCAGGAAGTGTCTTCTCTTCAGGCAGAGAATGTCTCCCTCAACGAAAGGCTGTCTCTTTTCCATCAGCTTTTTAAGGACAAGAAAAGGTTGGCATCAGTTCTCCTGCGTCTTGGAATAAAGCCCCAGTGTTAACTTCATATTATTAGTCAGGAAATTATATTACTGCTTTGCTCTGTGTGAAATGGTTTCTAGTGAAATGGCAGAAAAAATGATACATTTTCAAGGAGTGGAATTTATTTTTTTGCTTTATTCACTATTTAGCCTATGGGAATACTGAGTGTAACAAACTAGTCCACTACCTCAGTGTATGCAGCTAGTTAGAATACAATGTTTTAACACATTGCAGCAACTCATTATAGGACCATTTAAATCTGTAATACAATTTTAGCTTTGTGTACAGCCTAATATAAAGTTAATTGATAATTTCCTTTGGAAAGAGTGACCGAAGAACATACAGTGAATAAGTAACTTGGCTAATTGCACTAAAAATGTTATTTTGTATCATGCTCTTTGCTTAGTAATTATATGCATGTAAAGTGGAAGTAATAAACAGTTTTATCAGGTGAAATAGTTTTTATAATGTTAATTTACTGCCATTATCTTGAGGGAAGATATTTCCATAATCTATTAATGGGTATTCCCTAACCTTTCAGGTCCTTCTGAACTAACTAGGAATCCTATAGGGGTTAGTAAGACTTTTATGATTATGAAAAGAATTTGGGTTGTTCTGTCAATTTGTGAAACGTCAGTAAAGCTATTTGCAGATGGAATATAATCTTACAAGGTGTTTCTGTACCTGGTTCAGAGGTGTACAGCCGGTCTCATTAGTACCTTTTGAAATCCTTACCATCTGGTATTATCCAAGGCAAGGACACATGCTGGCATAAGGCCAGCTTATTCTAAAACATGAAAAAGGCCAAATTTAAATATATATCTCTAAATTTTATGATAGTAATTCAAACATTAGTATGAATTAAATAAGCAGAAAACAGAGTTATCAAATATTAGTATGAATCAAATAAGTAGAAGATAGAAATAATTCCTCGAAAATGCCAATTAATGTAATACTCGCATATAGTGTTCTTCAGAAAGAAATTAAATAAAAGGTAAAAAAAAAAATGTTTTATTTCATGTCCTTTTGTCCACGGGGTTTGGTTTTGTCCTACCGAAACTGAAAGCAAGATGGATTATTTACAACCGAAATCTCTCGAGCTATAAAAACCTAAGTATTTGTAATGTCACGGCGGTATTATGTCACAAATATAATAGACGGCAGAAACGCTGAACGAGAATATGGTTTTCGATGCACACAAAAAGGGAAATCCAAACTACAGATAATTTCCTATGACACCTCTCAAACCTTTTACCGCCAATTTCCATTTCATCGCTGAATGATCTCATAGGTCCCAGTGCTTGGCCTTTGGTCTGAATTCTATATTCAGCTCGACTCAGACTACTGATAATTATAAACCTTTTGTTGCACAAACAAGGAAAACTGAAACCTCGACAAAGACCCTAATTTGGATAGTGCCGCCAGTGCACCTCACGCAGTGAGCTGTATGCATTACTCAAGGTTCTTTGCTTACTCTGCCTCTATTCATATTCGTTCTTCAATTATACTTTCTACCCTCTACTAAGAATTGTTTCACAGCGCAACTGCTAGATTGAATCTGGATAAATCTAAAATCTTAACTCGCAATTTTTCTGTCGACGCTGAATGCCCTCCTGGAGGTCCCAGCGGTTGGCCTATGGCCTGAGTTGCATATATTATCGGATACACCACATTTCGTCACCAGTCCGGTTCGCCACTTCCCCCGTACTTCACCAAAAACCTATTTTGTCACCAGGTATGCTCTATTGTGAAATGTTTCGTCCCCATTGATCCCGCTTTCCTCGAACTGCGATAATACTCCAATCTTATATTTTTTTCTGTTTTTGTCCTCCAAAACAACTTTTATAGTACAATTAATTACAAACATTGAATTAGATGGTGGTGAGGAAACGGGTTCAAAATATGGTGTCGAAATGGCCAGATCCCATTCTGATTCATCTTCAGGTTCATTCCCCTGGCTGCAATACCTTTCATTCAGTTTACTGTCACTTCATTCATATTCTCTTTATTCTATCTTACTTTCTACTCTTTATTTGGAAAATGTTCAGCGTTATTTTCAAGGTTGAATGACGACCTCATAGGTCCCAGCGCTTGGCCTTTAGCTCAATGAGTCGACAGTACCGTACACTCTTACTATAGTAGATTCACATCAACCGTGCATTTGATATGTAGGCCAGTCCCTTACGACGCTCCTGATTGGCTGTTGATAAGCCAAATCACAGGGCTGGAAACTGTTCTCGAGAGAGTTCACATGGGCAGGATGTGTTCCACCTCCTGAGGGAAAATTTTGGAAAGACGTATCCCTCAGTAGAGGTGGAATATAGATCCTTCCCATGTGAACTCGCGAGAGAGACTCAAGAGTTTTCAGCCCTGTGATTGGCTTATCAACATCCAATCAGGAGCGTCGTAAAGGACTGGCCTAGACTTCAAATGCACTGTTGATGTGAATCTACTATAGCATCAGTCGTGCCAAATTTTCGATATCTCGCCAGTCCACTGGGAATATAATTGATTGTGATATTGTTAACTTGACTGGACTGACATTGCCTTGCTTATTACCATGATTCGTTTGTACACATTATGCCTATAAGACTAAAGTTTAGAGATAACTACATAGTTGGATATATTGAATTTGTAATGCGAGTTTCAGTTTAGTTGACACCTGAAATTTGGAATGGAGAGGTAAACACTGGCACGATAACTGACGAAAGCAAGGTGGTATTCGTACTCCCAGGTGGGAGGGTGCCCCCCCACCCCGGCCGGTAGTTCAGCTGCCGAACTACCTTGCCGTAAAAGTCTAGCGGCCGTTTCCAGCTTCGCTGAAGGTAATTCCTAATTTAAAGGACCAATGGTTTGTATAGTTAGGGAAAATACAAAATACTTGTAAAAATTGTGATATTTTGCAGTTCTACTTACGGACCTGAATTTGTAGCCACATGAAAAGAAAAGAAGAGAGTCTCCCACAAGCCGAAGAGACAGTTTCCATTCCAAATAGGATTAAAAACTGCTGTTCAATATGATTGTAATTTAAAAATCATAATTAGATGAACAATATCAATTGTAGTATAGTAAATATACTTTTAATGAGGAGAAAAAAACAGAGGTTTATCGATTGCGTACATCAATGTGTAGCCTATATGACACACACACAGACATATATATATATATATATATATATATATATATATATATACATATATATATATATATATATATATATATATATATATATATATATATATATATATATATATATATATATATATATATATATATATATATATATATTTAAAGACGATCAAGAACTGTCTTGCAAAATTCATGGTTGCAGGAACTGTAACTATTACTTGAAGAAGTAGTTGTGCACTTTTTTTTTTTTTTTTCTTTGGGTTTGGGTAAAAGAGCAAGTCTACTCCGCCAAATCAATACAAACGAATACAAAAAGTTCGTTCCTGGTGAAATTACTTGATACGGTTCCCGGGTGCATATTTCCCAAGTCTGGAAGAGGATAAGGATAAGGGAAAAGATTCCCGGATGGCTTCAGAAGCTGGTGCCCAAATCGACTTTGAAATAAAACTCCATAATACACACATATATTTATGTGTGTGTGTTTGTTTGCTCATAAATATCAGAGGATCTGTGAAAATATCTTTAGACTGACCCTCCCTCTCGCATAAAAATCGATGAACAAACTGATGAAACCATCCCACAGTCTGAGAGAAACGTTTTCATACACTGACGTCACCGCTTTCGTCATGTTTGGCAAGATTACAGGGCTGACTAAGAAAAACTTCACACTACGCGTATGACATTGTTGTAAATTTATTTGTACATATACATTTTCTAACCTTTAACGAAGTCACTGCTAAGAGCTACAAAGTAACTATACCCCATTTTCTTTAGTATAAGCTCTGCAGAAAAAATTAATATTATATTTTGAATAACTTGATTAACTTTACTTAGCATTTAAAATATTTGATAGATAGATTTAATAAATAGATTTAACTGTCCCTTCAAATTATTTAAGAAATTATTTAATTGATTTGGGGAGTGATAAGAACCATTGACCTGACATAGGCCTTTTCAAGGGGTAGGATTAGGTCGGGCGGGTTTTTTGGGGCCTTGTTCAAACGGACGGCGAGCGAAGAAGGCGACAACTAGGTCGGCGACTTCGCCCTTTTAAGTTTTGTTTAATTTACGTTGTGTAGGGTTTAGAAATTAGTAACCCTTTAAATAATTGGTTTGTATGATCTCCTTTCCTGTTTGTACCTATCCTAAAACCTCATCCTATCCAAAATCCTTATCTGCAACCAAAACTTTTAACAGCCTTCGTCACTGATCGGTCGACGGAAAATTCGGTAAGTGGAATAACATTTCTTATCACGTACCAATTTATCTCCACGAATACGATTAGAGGTCGCTGGGTTTGCTGATTAAATATATAGGATTTGTTTTTAGTTTACACGTGAATTAAGAGGTGTGTGTCCAAACTGGGTTAACTTGAAGGTAGGTCAAAATACTAATTTTCCACAAAGACTAGACCGCCATTATTGGACGGCTGATTTGAGCCAACGGACTTTTCGTTAGGGAGCGGTTTCGTCTTTTAACGTTTAACTTACGTATTTAACTTAACTTACTTAATCAAGACGTAATACACTGTTTTCTTTACCTTGACTAAATTTTAAGCCCTTTTACATAGTTAGGCTATTGTAATATTGGAGTTTGTGAGAATTAATTAGGCATAGACTCAGATTGAATAATTTTACAAAGGCTTATAATTATATGGGCGTAGTAATAAATTTAGTCGAAATTAGGTCTGTCTGTTTACTTAGCATTACTATTCGGGATTAGTTTACTTTAATTTTACTTAACCGGGTCGGAACTTAATAGAATTCTGGGACCAAACTGAACTACCCTGGGAATTTTATGGCCTTGGTTTGATTTATTCATAGTCCTATTTAGATTAATTGCATTTACCTGAATTACTTTTACCGGAATTTAACTAGCCTACTTAAGCTTACCAAGCAATTATTAATCCTTTGGATTTTCTGGCACAAGTCTGAAAACACGTTAGGCGCACGGAAGAATTGTGTGCTTAACAGCCCGTTTTATACCATTTACTAAATTACTACTAGAGAACACTCAGTGGAAGGAATTACCCTTGTAATTTTGTAGAGTATATTCCTTCGATCTTCCCACTGAGCGAAACAAATTTCCCACAAAGGAAGATTGGCATCCCCAGCGGGATGTTTTAAGGCCTGTGTTGTTGTCCAGGGATTTTTTGTCTTGTTACCTTTTAAACTCATAAAATGTCTGCGACACAATTAGCATATTCCCTCCGACTTTATGAGGAAAACTGCAAGGATTTGTGCACAACTGCTGTGGACTTGATTCAAAGGGCAAGTGATGTTGAGTCCTCGACCTTGGAGACATATCGTCTTAGGCTAGAGTCTCAAATAAAGAAGTATGAAGAACTCAACTTTAAGTACTTAGTTCAACTTGGAGAAGAAGGGTTCTCTGAGCAAGACCCTGATAGAACACAGCTCACTACAAAGCGGCGTCATGCCAACCAAGTCATCACAGAGAGCACTGAAGTTTTGGAAAAACTAAAAATCATTTGCATGGAAGCCAAACCCCAGAGGAGTATTGCAACAGAGTTTAGGCCATGGCATAAGGTTAAGTTGCCGTCTTTATCACTACCGGAATTTGAAGGGACCGATGGAGAATGGCCCCCTTTTTGGGATGTTTTCGAGTCTAACGTTCACTCTCGTCCAGACTTGAGAGCTGTTGACAAATTTAATTACCTGAAGGGATGTTTGAAGGGTGAAGCTCTAACTCTGATTAGAAATATTCTTGTCACGAATGAAAACTATTTAGACGCCATTGACCTGTTGAAGAAAACTTATGCTAATCCAGAGAAAATAATCTCATTTCTAATTTGTCAACTAGCTGGCCTGACTAAACCTTCTGCAGACCTGGATTCACTACGTGGCTTCTGGACTAAACTTGAACAATATGTTAGAGGCATAGAAAGAAACAGACCTAATTCGGATCACTGTACCTGGACGCTTGGACCTCTAGTTTTTCAAAAACTACCTGGCAAGGTGAAAGAACAAATCCAAAACAAGTGTGGACAGGACTACCCCTCACTCCTAGATATTAGAGAGGGGTTAGGAAAGATAATCCTGACCTTGTCTTCCTTGGATTTTGAACCCAGGGATAAGAACAAGGATTACTCCCATAGAAAACCCAAGCCTAACCAAAGTTCCAATAGACCAGGTAATCAGACCAAAACTCAGGTTAGTTCTTACACCCCTAAGAAAAACGAAGTTACGAATCTGAGTATTTCTGTCACTCCAGGACAGCCTAATAAGACCGCTAGAACTCAAAGTTGTGTATTCTGTGATAGACCAGAACATAAAGCCTACCAGTGTGACATTTACAAGACCACACAAGAGCGCATTTCAAGACTTACCGCACAAAATCGTTGCGTGAAATGCACTTCACCTAACCATAAGACCACCGATTGTCTGGCGAAGTTCCACAAATGTCTGTCGTGTAAAACCGGACTACACCATTCAGCATTGTGCCCTGACTCCTCAACTGAGGTCTCTGCTGTGAACTATTGTGGAGACAATGACAGTGACAAAGACTTAAAGTCACAAACAAGTGGAATTCTCCCTACCGCCTTAATGAAAGTGGTGTGTCCGCCCTCAGGCAACACCAAGGAACTTAGATCACTGTTTGATTCTGGGGCGCAACGTACCTTCATCACACAAGAGGCAGTGGAAGAGTGTAAACTTGTACGAGACAATCCTGTCCAACTGAGCATCAGTGGGTTCTGGGATACCAAAGAACCTAGAGAATATAGTACGGTCACTGTACCTGTCAGGGTAAACGATGACAGCCTTGTAACTTTAAAGGCTATTGTCGTACCTAAAACTACCTCAGAGTGCTAGGCCTCGTGGACTCTGTAAGATAGTGTCTGAACTGAAGAGCCAGAATGTCACCCTAGCTGATCCTAACTTGTCAAGTAGTCAGATTGACCAGGTGAAACTGCTTGTTGGCATAGATCACTACTTTGACTTTATCCATTCTCCACAAGCAAACGGAGTGAACCTGATTGAGTCCTCCTTAGGATATTTGGTCGCTGGTAAACTGCCTAGTAATGACACCCCTATCAGTGCTCATTCTGTAACTGTAATGAGACTAGCAGTTGATGAACCTTCCAAAGCTGCTCTAGAGATACCACTTGAGATGTCTGATAGCAAATTTGCTGAAGACCCCATCCAACAGCTTTGGACCCTAGAATCAGTCGGAATTGTCGATCAAGATATGTCACCTGAGGATAAATTTGTACTGGAAGAATTCAAGAATGCCTCAATATGGTTGAAGGACGATATGAGGTATCTCTCCCCTGGAAAGTCGATAAGAAACAACTCCCTACCAACTTAGCACTCTCGAGGAAAAGACTGAACAGTACTATTCACAAGCTGAAACAAACTAATAAGTATCTGGAAATTTATGACCAGATCATCAAAGAACAACTGTCTCTCGGCTTCATTGAAACAGTGCCAGAAGAAGACCAAAACCGGACAAATGTCCATTATTTACCCCATTTACCTGTGATTAAGGATTCAACTACAACGCCCATTCGTATTGTATTTGATGCAAGTGCCCGGATGGACAAGCAGGCCCCTAGCCTGAATTGCTTATACTCTGGCCCATCCTTGACTAGTCATTTAACCGACTTGTTGTTGAAATTCCGTCTCGACCCATTTGCGGTATCGGCAGACATCAGCAAAGCCTTCTTACGGGTAGGTCTCCAACCTAGGGATCGTGATTATACACGTTTCATTTGGCTAAAAGATCTTAACAATGAAAAGGACCTTCAAGCCTATAGGTTTAGATCAGTTCTCTTTGGAGCCACCTGCTCACCTTTTTACTCCAGTCAACCTTGCAACATCACTTTGAAACCTACCCCACTTCACCTGAAGTTAGTTTCCTCATGACCAAATTTTATGTGGACAACTTAATTGGTTCCTTACCAACAACAGTCAGCCTCTACAGCCTTTACAAGGTTGCAAAGGAAGTCCTGTCAGATGCCGGAATGCCTTTAAGAGAATGGATCAGTAATGACCCAACCTTCAACGAAATGGTAAAACATGGTGATGGAACAACAGAAGGCTCAGATCTTGTCAAAGTTCTAGGACTTCATTGGAACTACAAGACTGACCACTTAAGCATAAAATACCCCCTACCTTTGAGGAGGCTCCGCTTACCAAACGGCTACTTTTGAGCAACCTTTCAAAAGTTTTTGACCCTCTAGGATTGTTTGCTCCCATAATTGTACGAGCCAAAGTTCTTATGCAGAAGATCTGGAAACTATCTAAAAGGTGGATGATGTTTTGCCACCAGAACTTCAAGAAGAGTGGTCGAAGATCAAGAAAGACCTCGAGAACGTATCATACCAGGAATTCCCACTCTTCACAGCCAACAGAGGGACCAACTACTCTCTTCACGTATTCTGTGATGCTAGTGAGAAGGCCTATGGGGCTGCAGCCTATTTGATGGACCAACACGCAGGTGCGAACCTAGTTTTCTCTAAAGCAAGAGTCGCCCCTCTCAAAAAGAAAAGCATACCACAACTTGAGCTGACTGCCAACTATAGTGCAGTCAAAATAGCTGACTACCTCAGAACCGTTTTCACTACTGATGGTGTCAAGATTACTGACACTGTCATATGGTCTGACAGTAAAGTTGCCCTACACTGGATTCAGAACAACAAATCTAAAAACATCCATGTCCGCAACAGGGTGAATGAGATAAGTCAGGTCACTGAAGTGAGGTACCTCTATGTACCTGGTGAAGAGAACCCAGCAGACCTTGTCTCTAGAGGAATTTCCATGCGGCAGTTTAAGAAAAGTCAAATTTGGTTCCATGGCCCAAGTTGGCTCCCGAACCCAGAGATGTGGCCAGAGCAGGCAGATGTATCTACATGCTACCCACCTGAAAAACACCTGAAGAAGTTTTAACTACAGTTGTTAGTGAAGAAGCTACTTGTCCCATAGAGATCCGTAGGTTCACTTCCCTTCCTAAACTTATAAATGTCACTAAGCTAGTAATTAAGTTCACTAGGCTCCTTAAACGTACCATTGGGAATCGTAAAACTAAGAACTCGGGACCCGTAAACTCTGAAAATGTCGAAGTACAGAACTCAGAAGCATTACGAATTCTTATTTGCTTCACACAGAGTCAGTATTTCCCAGAGGAGTTGTCCTACCTTAACAAGAATTCCCACAAAATTCCAGCCAGAATTAAAAGCCTAGGCTTGTTCCTGGATGAGAATGGACTTTTGCGATGCACTGGGAGACTACAAAATGCGGACCACCTTCCATATAGCAGTAAATTTCCTCTGCTTTTACCTCCAAATTCTCCTTTGACTGGACTTATAGTCATTCAAGCACATGAAAATGTTCTTCATGCAGGCGTTCAAGACACAATTTGCAAGGTGAGAGAAGAATACTGGATACCAAGACTGAGACAGTGTGTCAAGAAGATGAAAACGAAGTGTCACCTATGTAACCGTCTGGAAGGACCTGCATTGCGCAGGCCTCCTCCACCACCTCTACCGGCTTGCAGAGTGAACAGTCTCCGGCCATTTGAGGTGACCGGAGTAGATTTGACTGGACAAATTCTTATCTGCAATCCAGCCACTAAAGAACTAGACAAGGTTTACATAGTCGTATTCACTTGTACCTCAACACGAGCTTGTCACCTGGAAGTGGTAAAAGACTTAACCAGCACTGCCTTTCTCAATTCCTTCAGGCGATTCACTGCACGAAGATCTTGCCCTCGTCGAATGATTTCTGACAACGCCACTAACTTCAAAACTGGTTCTTCCTTGATTCAGTCCTTGTATGATGACACTGATGTACAGTCCACACTGACTAGGGAAAATTGTAAATGGACATTCATCACACCTAGGGCACCCCATCAAGGAGGCTTCTATGAGAGGATGGTTGGCAGTGTGAAATCAGCACTAAAGAAAGCTATATTCAAGAAGAGGATTAATTCTGACGAACTGAATACCATTGTCACTGAGATAGAGCGTCGTATTAACAATAGACCTCTTACATATGTGGATGCTACATCTCCAGATACCGTCGATGCCCTTACCCCTTCTCACCTGTTGTATGGCTACCGGTTAAACTCGTTACCCACTACCATAGACCGGGACTACCTGAATGACCCAGATTTTGAGCTTGACCACAAACAATGTAATGAGAGATTCAAGTTTGTATCTCGGGTAATACATGCATTCCAAGAACAGTGGGAGAAGGAATACTTGCAGTCCCTGAGAGATAGACACTATTTCAACGGGGATCCAACCCAACCGTTCCAAACCAAGATTAAAGTAGGAGATGTGGTGTTAGTACATAATGACACCCCTCGTTGCATGTGGAAATTGGCAAGGGTCATTCAGCTGATGCCCAGCTCTGATGGACTGGTCAGAGTTGTGAAGCTACAGACCAGCAATGGAGAGACAACTAGGTCAGTTGACAAACTTTACCCGCTGGAGGTCTCTAAGCCAGAGGATATGTATACTGTAGAAGCTGCGGAGAAAAATGTAGGAGACAGTAAAAATTCTGAAGGCTATCAAGCAGAAGAGAGACCGAAGAGAAGAGCCGCCACCAACTCGAGGCGATTCTTACAGCAGTTGATTAATGATGAAGCTGTTTAACCTAACACAAAACTGTGTGTTTTGTGTTATCTCCCCCGGGAGGATGTTGTAAATTTATTTGTACATATACATTTTCTAACCTTTAACAAAGTCACTGCTAAGAGCTACAAAGTAACTATACCCCATTTTCTTTAGTATAAGCTCTGCAGAAAAAATTAATATTATATTTTGAATAACTTGATTAACTTTACTTAGCATTTAAAATATTTGATAGATAGATTTAATAAATAGATTTAACTGTCCCTTCAAATTATTTAAGAAATTATTTAATTGATTTGGGGAGTGATAAGAACCATTGACCTGACATAGGCCTTTTCAAGGGGTAGGATTAGGTCGGGCGGGTTTTTTGGGGCCTTGTTCAAACGGACGGCGAGCGAAGAAGGCGACAACTAGGTCGGCGACTTCGCCCTTTTAAGTTTAATTTACGTTGTGTAGGGTTTAGAAATTAGTAACCCTTTAAATAATTGGTTTGTATGATCTCCTTTCCTGTTTGTACCTATCCTAAAACCTCATCCTATCCAAAATCCTTATCTGCAACCAAAACTTTTAACAGCCTTCGTCACTGATCGGTCGACGGAAAATTCGGTAAGTGGAATAACATTTCTTATCACGTACCAATTTATCTCCACGAATACGATTAGAGGTCGCTGGGTTTGCTGATTAAATATATAGGATTTGTTTTTAGTTTACACGTGAATTAAGAGGTGTGTGTCCAAACTGGGTTAACTTGAAGGTAGGTCAAAATACTAATTTTCCACAAAGACTAGACCGCCATTATTGGACGGCTGATTTGAGCCAACGGACTTTTCGTTAGGGAGCGGTTTCGTCTTTTAACGTTTAACTTACGTATTTAACTTAACTTACTTAATCAAGACGTAATACACTGTTTTCTTTACCTTGACTAAATTTTAAGCCCTTTTACATAGTTAGGCTATTGTAATATTGGAGTTTGTGAGAATTAATTAGGCATAGACTCAGATTGAATAATTTTACAAAGGCTTATATAATTATATGGGCGTAGTAATAAATTTAGTCGAAATTAGGTCTGTCTGTTTACTTAGCATTACTATTCGGGATTAGTTTACTTTAATTTTACTTAACCGGGTCGGAACTTAATAGAATTCTGGGACCAAACTGAACTACCCTGGGAATTTTATGGCCTTGGTTTGATTTATTCATAGTCCTATTTAGATTAATTGCATTTACCTGAATTACTTTTACCGGAATTTAACTAGCCTACTTAAGCTTACCAAGCAATTATTAATCCTTTGGATTTTCTGGCACAAGTCTGAAAACACGTTAGGCGCACGGAAGAATTGTGTGCTTAACAGCCCGTTTTATACCATTTACTAAATTACTACTAGAGAACACTCAGTGGAAGGAATTACCCTTGTAATTTTGTAGAGTATATTCCTTCGATCTTCCCACTGAGCGAAACAAATTTCCCACAGACATCTCAAAATTTGAAACAAGACGCAGATATACGAAGATATGAATTCTTATCACATCACCGTGATTCATACACATGCATGAGGCTACAAATGTCCTCTAATATCCAATTCGCTCTACCTCGGGGTTAATTATATTTTCATATATGTTTACCTAGGGGGAATTTTTTAGTTGATAATAATTTAGTCCTCCCGTGGATTCGAACCAGCGGACAAATAGAGGAGAAATCACGACTGCAGTGACATTCCACACAGACGTGTTTGTATGTATTTAGTATTATATATATATATATATAATCTATATATATATATATATCTATATATATATATATATATATATATATATACTAGATATATATATATATATGAATATATATGTGATATTATATATATTATATATGATATATACTTATATATCTATAATAATATATCTATATATATTATATATTATATATCTATATTATATTCTAATTATATATAGTTATATATCTTAATATATTTATATTATTGTTATATATATCTTTTATATACATACAAACGAATCTGTGTGGAATGTTTACATGTGTGCGTATAATGTTCATCATACACCGTTCTCCTAAATTAAACGGTGGCTCCAGAATTAAAGTACCATTATCCATACAGTTCTCAGCAAATTTGGGACTGAACTTGCTCCCCCTTTACCCAGGCTGATACAGATATCCATTCTATATATATATATATATATATATATATATATATATATATATATATATATATATATATATATATATATATATATATATATATATAGTATATATATATATATATATATATATATATATATATAGTGTGTGTGTGTGTCTTGTTTCAAATTTTGAGTATGAAGCTTTTCTTAGTCAGCCCTGGAATCTTCCCAAAAATGACGAACACGGTGACGTCATTGTATGATAACGTTTCTGTCAGACAGTGGGAACTGGGAACGTAGGAAGGTTTCATCAGTTTGCTCTTCGCTTTTTATGCAAGAGAGGGAGGGTCAGTCTCAAGATATTTTCACAGAACCTCTGATATTTATGAGCAAACAAACAAACAAACAAACACACACACACACACACACACACATATATATATATAATATATATATATATATATATATATATATATATATATATATATATATATATATATATATATGCTATAAGCTGTTCGTTCCCTCCTTAAAAATGTATTTATTGACTTTCTAATACTCTTAAAAGTAGCCTTAACTGTAGGGACGAGAGTTATCACAAACAAAAAATCTTTGGCTAAAGGCCGATATTACAGAAAAGGAGGAATTTAAACACAGGGTTTTAGTTTAAATGAACTATATTTACATTTGAATTACGTGTAGGTCCAGAAATTAATGGAAGGTGGTCGATTGCAGGTCCACCAGAAACACGTGGCTGGGAAATGACCCAGACCCAGAGAATTGATTTGCACAAAGCAGGTTATTTAAATGCAAGCGTCGTTTCCAAGGGTTCCCAATTTTTCTCTCACAATCAGGCCCAATAATTGTCGGCAAAGAGATTGCATTCTAGCATCAGTACTAAGGCGATGGACATGTGGGAAAACGTGACACACTACTTGCTCTTAGCAGGGCATATTAAAGCCCACTCAAGGGGGCATAGAATGACTGGGAGCTTATGCAGAAATGAATACAACGTTGCTTGATTAACTAAGGGGATGTTTAATATCATTACTGGTATCACAAGGGAAATTAATCACAGCATTGAGCCAAAATTGGGGAATGAGAAGCTGAACCAAGAAGGGGGAAAGTCGCCTTGGAAGAAACAAAATGCAGAGGAGAAAAAAATTATTCACTGGCTGCACTAGAAATTACTCTCACAGTACTTTGAAATCCTTGGTCTTGTTGTCTTCTCATCTGCTGATATTTCTGTGCACTATGGATGGTAAAAGACCAAAAGGAGGAAAGGGGAGTTTTGCAGGTGAGAGGCGTTTGAGTTCTGAGATGCGTCTAGGAAATCTGAGCAACTTCCAAGAGAGAGCTGTTGTGGCTCCATTCTTTTAAATTCTCGGCCCAGAGAGGCTCCTCCCCCTTCAGGACACCTGTGGAGATTAATTCCAGAGCGGCCAATGGGAATGAAGAGTCGATTTTGAGAGATTGGAAGTTTTTAGTTCATAGGGGCAACTTGAGAATATAGAAAATTGTTTACTTTTACTTGGTTCTGGCTTGAAATCCTGAACACCTCCCCATTCTAGAGGACATTTCAACCCTGGACAGGTTGGAATGGACATGACAAGCTATCACTGAGTTTTCCATACTCCCCTGAGTGAACTTATAGAATAAATTAGAACTCTGCTGATAATGTCTTTAACAGTTAAATGTTTACTTGACATGCAAAGGACTTGAAATAATCTAATATATTATAATATATATATATATATATATATATATATAGATATATATATATATATATATATTAGATTATTTCAAGTCCTTTGTGCATATATATATATATATATATATATATATATATGTGTATATATATATATATATATATATATATATATATATATATATATATATATATATATAACATAGATATATATAATCTTGATATATAACATAAAAACAGTAAAGGAAAGTGCACTTACTGATAGAAGGAAAGGACGTACATTAGAGTTAAAATTCAGGTAACATGTTCCTCATAGGGGTTAGTGCCATCAGCGCACCTCACGCGGTGGACTGTAGTCATTACTTGAGGTTCTTTGTTGGCCTCCTTCAGCCCTTACTGGAGCCCCCTTCATTCCTTTTACTCAAACTCCATTATTATTCTCTTCCATCTTACTTTCCACCCTTTGCTAATATTTGTTTCTTAGTGAATTGCGAGATTTTCCACCTGTTACTTGAAACCATTTTGTTCTTAATTTCCCTTTCAGAGCTAAAGAACTTCATAGGTCCCATCGCTTGGCCTTTGGCCGGAATTTCGGATTCCATTCCATCCCATTCCATTCCACCTCATTCAGGTAGTGTGTCTTCCCGTTTTCAAACGAAAATGGATACAGAATTCATTTGACTCCAGCTTAACTCTTGGATAAGGAGTGTTCATATTTCAGAATAGTATCCAAAAAGTTATTGTCATTCCAACACCAAACCCCCTTTTTTTGTGAAAGTGTCTCGTTGCTTGTCTTCGTGATAAAAGCATTTTCGTGTATCTTGCCTTTGAAATGACACAAATCCTAACATACACCTCAATATTTACAAAGGAAATTTCATGTTTTCCTAATTCTTAAAGACATGTGTGTCACCATTACCCAAAGACGATGGGACTGTTATTTCTCTCCGCCAGAAGTATCCTGTTGCAAACCAGTTTATATTTCGTTGGTAGTATACTACTTGTATGGTTAAAAGTGACAGAATTCTGATGTGTGTGCCCTATGACATTACGTGAAGCTCACAGAAGATTTATGACATCCTTTGCCAGGCATCACAATTCTTCGGGTGTTCATTTTACCTGCAAATGTAAATGGCCGCAGGGCCAAGGTTAGAGGAGCTAATGACAAAAGAATGACCTTTTCCCAAAGTTTCACTTTTCTTATTGGTGCTTTTCAGGTATGGGATTTCTTATTTATTGTTGCTGAGAGACCGATAACTTTTCCGTCCACTCGGTACAACTTTGATAACTTCTGGATTACTTCCACGCCATTTTTATCATCTGGTTGTCGAGAACATGTAAGTTAACGTATACAGCTTATACTCTTATCTCAAGCTTTGCGTGCACCTTTCTATGAACACTTAATTGACATTTTCTCTCCGTTATCTAACCCGGTAATCAATCCCCATGTTAAATGTCTTATTTTATCAATCAAACCCTACCATGAAACTCCCCTGTATACTAAATACAGTAATGTTAATATTATATCCCTAACTCTTATAAGCACCCTTGTAACATTTACCCATAAACAGAGGGGCATTTTTCCTCTCTCCTGGTCGACCACTCCTTACACACACTGAGCAGTAACTCAATCACAGGTTCTTTTCTGTTCTGCAGCATCAGTTTGTAATCCCTCGAACATCCGATGTCTTTCTATTCTTCAACCTTTCATTCTAAAATTCTCACTGACTTCCTTTCATTCTTATATGAGTTGCATTACTTCTCATCTGCCCTCCGCATTCAACAATTAGAAAATATCTATGACTGTTTAATCTTCAGAGAGCATTTTCATTTTAATCTTTTATTCTGATATCCACTCGCTCGTTAAATTTTCTCGCCACCTTTATCTTCTAGAGAAGAACTATTTATTTCTCCGCAGTGTTTGCTCAGATTTACCACAGAATTTGAACAAACCTCGCCCTTTGTTCACTCGGCATCTCTCCTGTTCATAGTTTTCTCACAAACCGTAGAAGTAGGTCATGGCACTCCCTGGCTCTAGTACTATAGTAGATTCACATCAACCGTGCGTTTGATGCGTAGGCCAGTCCCTTACGACGCTCCTGATTGGCTGTTGATAAGCCAATCACAGGATTGGAAACCTTCAGTCTCCCTCGAAAGTTCGCATGGGTAGGATCTATGTTCCATCTCTCCTGAGGCATACGTCTTTCAGGAGAGGTTGAACATACACCCTTTCCATGTGAACTCTCGAGAGGGACTGATTTTTGTCTCGAGACGATACTCAGAAGACATTCAGCCTCTCACTGATTGGTGTCGCGTCAGTCATTTACGTTTTATTACTAGTCTCAGTCATTTTTTAATCTGAGGATAATGGGATCTAATGCGTTCCTCACTTGAAAGATCAGCCTGCAAAGTTTGCGGGACGAATCTGTCTTGGTGGATTTTATGATATCTGCAAAGAGAATGGGGGAGGGGTTTATATGGGACATGTCTGTCTGTCTTTCTGCCACGGTTTTGTTCACTCAATAACTTGATGATTATGTTGAGTTTCAGTATTCAGCACTAGTATGTTCTTGATTCTTTGAAAATATATACGCATTTTAAATATATTCATATTGTGCTCTGATTGGTTTATGTGTATGTATTGTCTGCTGATTTTCAAAAAAAAGTATTCTTTTATGTCTCTTATTTTTGTATTTTATCAAGAAAAGGCGTTGTTAACTTAGGACAGTGTACCTTTCTTGATTATTTTATTTTTATTTTAATAACATAGCCTGCTGAGTAATAAACCAATAAAATCCTACCGAGCTGCTTGTCTTTTTCAGAACTCAAGAATGGACTCATTCAGTTGCAAATTCAGGAGAATGCTGGCAATAGCTTGTAAGCGGCGCGGCTCCTGACACGCAAAGGGTAGGACGAGAACCTTATTTATTTCATAGCTGAACGTTATCAGATTTTATCCTAATTCGTATTATACAATTTTTTTTTTATCTACTTCAGATTTACAGTGTAAATATTAAGCCCCCCCCCCCCCCCTTTCTACACACACATACACACACACACATATATATATATATATATATATATATATATATATATATATATATATATATGTGTGTGTGTGTGTGTGTGTGTGTATATATATATATATATATATATATATATATATATATATATATATATAGAGAGAGAGAGAGAGAGAGAGAGGAGAGAGAGAGAGAGAGAGAGAGAGAGAATTTTTTAGCCGGAGAGGTTCTTTATATACTGTGCGAAATCATCTCTTCGATTTAAATAGTGTTTTTGCATGTACGTATGTACACTTACGTGATTTACCCAATATATTTGATAATTACTTGAATATTGTTCTCATAAACAATTCGAAGAAACGTCTCTTAAGTAAGTGTTTCATGTCTCCATACGCTCGTAAGATTATCAGTGGCGTAAGTAACGTAGCCTGTGGTCTGTTGTCGAGTTCAGCTGTAAGTATACATATATGTAAATCCTTGAATTCGCACGTGCATGCTCACTCACGCGAACGAGCTCTGAGGACAACTATCAGACTCACAATGAAGAGGATTTGAAGCTTCCCTGAGCAATTTTACTTTTCTGAGCACAAAGCAAGGTGTCTGTCCCATTACTGATTAATGATATACTATTATGAGATCCAAACGCTGTCTTCTTGACTTGCTCAGTTCCTGGCAGTTCTGTTCTGCCGTTTTGCTTAAATTTGTGATTGACATTTTTAAGATTGCTCCAAAGACGATCCTGTTTTTGACTTGACTACATCGCTGTCTGCTTCACATCGATAAAGTTGCCGTTCAGGCATTTCTGTATCATATTTAACAAAACATTTTCTGTTAAATTAATTCACACTTTACTTGCAGTTCTCAATGGTACGTTCGCTACATCGCTGGTCTCCGATGAATTTACTTAGTCGTCTTTGGTTTAGGTTTGTTTTTGGAAGGGGTACCACCAGTAAGTATTATGAAACCTCTCTCTCTCTCTCTCTCTCTCTCTCTCTCTCTCTCTCTCTCTCTCTCATTTCGGTCATTTTCTTTTAAATCTGAAACCAGTGATAAGACCAATGATATAAGACGTGAACACTATTTCATTGACTGCTTTATAGGTTCTAATTTGTCTGAGTAAATCTCAGGTGCCATTTGGAATCAGACTTCGTTTAAAAAGTCTATGTTGTTTAGGCTCACCATTAAAATTCCATACACTCCTACTTTGCTAATCTCGCTAACAGTGCGCTATTGGAAATCGACTGTTCTTTCTTTCTCGAGGAACGCGACGAATGTGGACGCTTGCAGCATGAATATAAAGGCAAGAGCATCTGGTTTAGTGAAGACTGGAGTACGCTTATCTGGGTCAAAATGCATACCTCGTGTATCATATCTTAAAAGGATTTAGCTTAGAGAATATAAGAATATACGTGATATCTTCAAGAGAGTGGCTTATAACGTATATAATCAAATCTGGTTAGATAAGGGAATGCATGACTAAACAGAGCGAAAGCGATCTTTAAAACTAGATGTAAACGTGTTTAATGTTACCATATGGAAATCGGTTACAGAATAATTAGTAAATATATTTAGGATGGATCAGATTAAAGAGAAATCCCTATCAGATGAAAATAAGTGGCCTAGTAAAGTAGTGAATACAAGTTTTGGACACCTGTTGGTAGAGAAAGTCAGTCGTTATCGTACGAAGATATTTAGTGAGGAAGAATCTGAAACGTGATTGTAAATGGAGGAAAAGTCAGTGAAAGGAGAAACTGAAGAGTTGCTAGAGGTAACTGAGTGATGGAATGAGAAAAAAATTAAAAACAAAGAGTTGGAAAGAGTCTTTCGCTTCAGTATGCCGCATCTTGTTACCTGTGCTTTTTGTCATTGTTATTGATTAAGCTGGCCTTATGCCAGAACGGGCTCTTGCTCACAGAGCAGCCCGTAATTCGAGTTGATGACTATGAGAGATGTTTAGGATATGAAAAATTTATTTGTGATCCATGGATATGACGTGGTGAAGGTGATATTGAAATGAAAGATTTAATGGGCAAGGTTGCAACTTCTTTGAACCCTAAGGTACCCTTCAGTTGTAGGGAAAGTGCGACAGTAGTGTGCTGGCAAGTAGGAGAGGCCAGCAGATTGGAAGAATGAAAGGCTTGAGTTTTAGGAACAGGTAACAAGAGAGCTCAGGGGGTCTGAGACTGTGCCACTGACAAGGGAAGAGGTCTTGTTCACACCTGTGTCTATTGGCAAAATATCTCCAGAGCGGACGGTCGGAATTTGCACCAGTTTAGTAAACACATTTACTGAATGACCCGACTTTAGTTGGATAGTAATAATGGCTGGTTAGTATATCCCCTTTTAAACAATTGTACCTATTTTCAATCCATGGATAAGGATTTTTCTAGTGAGACTTCATATTTTGTGTGTATATGGAAAAGTACGGTGCATGAAAATATGTTATATATAAAATATTGAGAAATGTAGAAATGAATCTGAGGGTATGAGCCTGACCAGGTATGTTTATTTAGACGTTTTCTAAAGGTGATATTGAAATGAATAAATAGCGAAATCAGTCAGTACCAGACTCTCTCTTTCAGTGTCATCTTCATATCTGTATACAATAACTAACCACTCTACTCACAGAGTTGAAACCAGACGAACCTGATTTTGAAATTGGAAAATGTTGGGTCTTTTTGAAGCCTTAAATTCTTCATCAGTTATGAAGCGAAAGAATCATTCATTCAGTAGAACTATCAGTTGTGTCAAATGGGTCCCATGTGAAGGCCCAAATATGGGCCAGTAATAGGTCCCCCAAAATAAACATGGAGATTATGATGTTTTGTATCAGCCTTCTGTTTATGGAGCATTGCTCTCTTATTTTAGTTGTTTTTGCTTCCCTTCTTGTCAACATTGAATCAAGAAGAGTCTGGTTAAAATAGTTTCGCTGGCCTTACCTTGCTGAGTTTTATTACAGTTACTACTTCGGTCATTATTCCGTGAACTACGTAACTAAAAGAACGCCCACCAGGTCACTATGTCCTTTTTTTTTTTTTTTTTTTTTTTGGGTGGGTGGGGGTGGGGGGGGGGGGGGTTGTGTTCACCATAATCTGGGTTCTGAGACTTCTCTTGCCTATTTTTTCCCTGTCAATGTTTCATTTACTCATTTCAAAAAGGCGACTCTACCTCTGCCGTCTGGCTGAAGGAATCCGTTCAAGCTGTTTGTTGATCCCCACTGTCATGTTACAAGAGGCCCATCAATCACTTTGAATGAAGATACGTACCATTTTTTATTTTTCATATCGCATTTTTATTTTATTCAGGACTAGACTTAATTACAGGATTAAATTATCAGCGTTGAATGCTTTCTTTTCCCCACACCCTAAAAAAAACAAATTGAGAAAGATTTCGTTGGATAGCTATAATGAAATATTAGTCCAATGAGCAAAATATTTTGAATGGACGCCAATTTAATTAATTGCTGCGAGTGTGAATGTAAATCCCTTTTCGTGTATTGTTAACTCTCTCTCTCTCTCTCTCTCTCTCTCTCCTCTCTCTCTCTCTCTCTCGCTCTCCTCTCTCTAACTCTCCACTCTCTCTCTCTCCGGGTCGGTCTAGTCTGCTCGGCCTCTCTCTCTCTCTCTCTCCTCTCTCTCTGACAGTTCCTGTAACATGGACCAAACCAGCTCAGATTACATTCCTTAATAAAGGTGTTGCATTAAATCGTGTTTTGTCAAGATCAAGTTCACCTAACTTCTCGTCTTTAAAGCAGCTGCATAAAACCTTAAAGCATAAGTATGTGAGAAGTTAAAATGCTTGCTAGCTGCTTTATAATATTCAGCTTGTGGTGTTTATTGTTACCTATAAATATGTAAATATTTTCGTTTCAATATTTTTTTCATGTTTTTAACCCAATAAATCCAAAGTTGCAGATTGTTTATTTGTAACCAAACCCAAAACTTGATATTTGAAAGGTCGCTCGCTATCACTAAAATGGATTGAAATGGTAGTATTAGCAATGTGTATTTGACTTCAAACTTCTCCGTAAATTTTAAGATAATACTGCTGTTATTGTCATTTTCATAGCTGGCATGGTG
>NC_061100.1:46039450-46074450 GCF_015104395.2 Macrobrachium nipponense
CAATTATATATATTAAAAAAAAAAAAAACAAAAAAAAAACTAGGCCCAGCACACTTCCCTGGGGCACACCTCTTGACAGTGCCCTAGCTCTTGAAAAGGACTTTCCCATTCGAACGCGATATGTTCTATTCTCAATGTAATTTTTAAGAAAACCCAACACTTCACCAATGCCAACAGCTTTCAAATCATCCACTAACAAGTCATGAACAACTATATCAAATGCAACACTCAAATCGAGTAATATTAATATACCACACTTTACCGCATCCATTTTCATAATCAAGTCGTTCACTACGACACAACACTGTTTCAGTAGAGTGGAATATTCGTATGCAGAATGCTCTACTGGAAAAATATTCTCTTCAAGATGTAATAACTTTTTCTATAATCTTGGATAAAAATGTTAAGTTCGAGACGGTCTGTAGGAACTTAAACTCTGCCTGTCAAGATCACCTTTCTCTATAGGTTTCACCAGCGCCTCTTTTCCACCCATAGGAAATGTTTTACTGCCAATGGAAAGATGAACAATTTCCGATACAACATTAGCCAAATTAGTAAAATCCACCTTTTTAACATCAGCCATTGGCAATGGGTCATTCGCACAATACGTAGGCTTCACCTTGCTCATAATAGATTTTATTTTATCTGTATCCTTGTTACGAAATCTCAAGAGCTTATTTACCCTTAACTCAGGAAGAAGAAATGGTGGCAACTGTTGGCTACCTCCAGCTAAATTTTTTACTATCGCTACAATCTTGCCATTAAAGAATTTCAAACTCATCTGCCAGATCATAATCAGAATAACCATCAGGTAAATGCCTTATTCTACTTATTGCCTGCTCTGTTATCAAGAATTTCATAAAATTTCTCTTATGTCAGATCATGATTCATTAACTTTTCGGGGTATAAAGCGACGCATCCTTTGCCGTCTCAAATTATTGTCATAGTTGTTAGGATTTTGATAATCCCTTCCGGTACTACTTTTATTTCATGTTTTGATCTCTGTTGGTACTTTTAAATACTTTCTGACATTTCTATAGATTCAAAGTATGATCTTACAAAATCTCATAAGGCAAGTAGAATGCTTATTTTGGCCCCTCTCGTCATCAATTGACAAGTTAGCTAGCAATAACATTTGGCCTGTTTAACATTGTTTACAAGACGGCTTGCTATTATAGTCCACTGTATTAGCCACTGCTCAGAAACAAAGCTTTACATATTACAGACTCACTGATCTTCAAGTTTTATGAAGTTTTGACATTTTATCTTTTACGACATTCAGTTTGTTTTTATTGACACAAACTGTATTTCGGTGTACAATAGTGCGTTCGCCAGGTAGACGTCTGGCAGTGGTGCAGCCAAATCACCCCGTGGGGTGGCCAGGGGACCCGGAGGAGAGACCCCCAACCCAAGCCGGATAGTAGAGCGATTCGACAGCGAATTCAGTTGAAGAGCGGTCGTCCTTCGTGGTGGTTCGTTGCGTTGTTTAGGAAATGTGTGTGAAAGAATCTCTGTAAAACCTAGCAAATTCGTAGGATTAATTTGTGCTACGAGAGAGATTTGTTCAAAACCTTATAGTAGTTCCTCTGGGAACGGAGTGGTTGAGTGTGTTTGGGGGGCAATGGGTTTTCCAGGGGTGTAGGCCTAAATGTGAACTAAATTACAAGGTTCGATCTTTGCGAAAATGGATGTGATAGGCCTGGCAACGATGGATAGGGATTGTTCAGCCCTTGCTGGACTTTTCCAGATGATCATCAATGATATGAAGGTAAGGAAGATTCCTCAAGTGAATGATAAGAATGGTTGCCGATTAAGAAGATTTTTGGAAGATAGTTTTAGATAGGCCTAAGCTGTCAGACTCGGGATCTTTTGTTGGATTGAATGTTAAATTCAGTTTAGTAATAGTTGAGATTGTTAGTATGTTGATTTTTCATATATCTTGAAGTTCCCCTCCAAAAACCATTTTGAGTAGCTAGTTGTCTTTCGTCTTACAACTTAGCTCAATTGACAATATTTGCCAAACGAGGTGGAGGAAGACCACCATCCCCATCTTTTTTAACATTAAAAATGTTTTGACACGATAGCCTAGGCCTCTTTTGTCAAATTAGGTCTACGATCCTAAGAGCCAATTAAAGAAATACTTGATTCCTTTAACAAATATTAGGCCTCTTATTTATTTGCATGGTTGTGTGACTGCTAAGCCTTAAACCCAGCATGTTGTTTGGCAGATTTGTTGTTGTGGAAAGGCTAATTACTTGTCAAATATTAGGTAGATTTGATTTGCTCTCTTCCGCAATATGAGCTTAACTGTTTTTGGATTGTCTTGCGTGAAGTTTACTAGCATTCTTTTTGGTTATTTTATGTCGACCTTTACCTTAGTTGTAGAAAGTGAAATGCCTGTTTACGTTATGCATTGTTTTTAAGTCTCCGAAAATTAGTAGACTAACCATAAAATACTGTATTTATTGTGAGTTTTTGAAAAACCCTTCGCTACTTTAATCCGTGTATTGTATGTAGTAACAATATACGTATATTTTCTTCCGAAGAATGGTGTATTTAAATATTTCCTGCATGCCTTTGACACCTGTCAAGTTGTACCAGTTTTTTTCAGCGTGCACGATAACACATTTCTGATTATGACGAGGGAAGGGATTTGTCGGCTTTTATTGTCTGTTTTATATCTACAGCCAAGATTAAACTGATTTTAAATCTGTTCTTTTATATATATATATACTGTTTAATTTAAAAGAATCTCTGCGTTATTATTTTTTAGACTTCTTTTAGAAAAGGAAGATTCGCGCTCATTGGGGTCCTCGTGCAGTCGAATTTGGTTTGATGGATCACTGATATCCAGGCCTTTAAATGGCCGAGGGGCAAGCGTGTAATAAGTGTTAGGCCTAAGTAAGCGGCCATGGGTTGCTAGGATACAAGCAATATTGATTTCTGGTCCTGGCAGGTGGAAACACTCCTCCCTTGTATGTTGTCCCAACTCCTTCCATCCTCCAATACAGCTTCAGCTCCTGTGCATAACCACAACTACATCGTATCGGCTGTTAATTAATACTTTGCAGTTCGGAGTTTGTATTAGACTGCTGTATTGTGTCTGAACCCCCTTAGCTTTTTATGATGTTATTTTATCTAAATGAGATTGATGATTGATGATTTCAGGTCGTCGTAAGAGTTGTTTTGCTTTTTATGTAGATTAATTTTATTTTTTGACAATTACTGAAGGTGTCGGTTTGAATAGTTGTTTAATGAAAACAGAATACTGTTGGTTCCTGGAGAATTTGGAAATTCTCCAAGTCCTTTATTTTGTATGTGGTGGGCGTGGCCATTTTAGGAAGCATGTGAGGCGTTCCGTGTAGTGGTTGTCAGGTAGTTTGAATTGTAAGCTTTTTAATCTCCAGATATGTGAATATTATATGTCAAGGAAGGTAGCACGTATTTGTAGTAAACTGCGGAAGAAACATACAGGTCTTACCTTGTTTTTAATGTTGGAAAGAATCAGAATTGTGTGTGTGTATGTATGTATGTATATATATATATATATATATATATATATATATTATATATATATATATATATATATATATATATATATATATATATATATATATATATTGTGTGTGTGTGTGTGTGTGTGGATAGGAGAGGATAAGTTCCTGTCTAGTCCTTTCTGTATGATGCTTGTTATTGTTGATCCTTTATAGCTTGTGATTAATTGCCGATACATGTGTCGGCTTTGTGATAAGTTTAATAATGCATTGGATTGCATTCCATTACAATATTTCAGTGGGCTCGATGATAGTCAATTTGAATTTACTCTGTAGTCGTAATACAGAAGTAATTTGAATTTACTCTGTAGTTGTAATACGGAAAGGTGGTTTTAAAGTATTGTTAACATTAGTCTTTGTTTCTGTCCAAATAGTTACCACATCCTCCACTATCCATCTGTGCATATACTTATACAAACGTCTTTCATATCGTGTATAAGTATCGTCAACTACTAATCAAATAGCCGATATGAATTTCTTGAATATTTTGTGGAACTGACTTAATAACACACACACAGCAAGAGAGAGAGACAGAGAGAGAATGTGCTTATGGAGAGTCCTGTTGTAATGAGGGAGGGGAGAGACTCAGTCTGTCTTATATATCGATCGTTTGAAGTGAGCGAGCGAACGAGCGTCCAAGCAGCTGACACATACTGTTCACATACATGTCACTCTCCTACATCAGCACGCGAAAGCTCCTCCCAGTTCCCAGACGAACGAATAAACTTTAAGACACCATTATCACAGGCCGTCATATTTTGTAGAGGTGTATGATAATTTTTCTGAGTAGTGATCAATTCATGGTTATGCAAGAGTCGCTGGTTGGCATACTGAGATCGATATGGTCGGGGGGGTGGGGGGTGTTGTTGCTTCTTTTTTTGTTTTCTCCGGTGAGGCTTCATTCGCATGGTGATTGTTTGTTGACGGGACGCAGAGTTCGTGCCATGAATTGTAGTTTTATTTGAATCTGGAATGAACCAAAGATTAGCATTGTTATTTCGTGTAGCGAAGCCTCTTATAAGATTTGCAAGTTGTGAGCATATTCGGTAGTATAGTAATATCAATGTTTTTTAATTCATTGAAGGTGGTTCGTACAAAAATAAATCTGGCCTTTGAGTGGCACATATTAAGAATGCTAGGCCGTTACACGTAATTATATATATTTTTAATAGATTAATTTATCACTGAACTTGCTTAACGCCCTGTAAAAGGTAGCTAATGTAGTATATTCCATCAGGAGAGTAATTTGTAATTTTTATATTTTCATATATATATATATATATATATATATATATATATATATATATATATATATATATATATATATAGTGTATATATATATAGTATATATATATATATATATATATATATATATATATATATATATATATATATTTATATATATATGTATTACTAAAACATATAATGTATATATTATATAACTGTAGACTACATCAAAAATTCAGTTTGGTCCCCAAAATCATACTGTATCGCTACTTCGATCCTTCAAAAAAAAAAAAAAAAAAAAAAAAAAAAAATCTGGCGGAAACAGTGTTTCCGCAAACCCTGATTGCCACATCCAGATCAATATCGTAGTTATCATGCGATCTCTGACTCATGGCAAACATTTATATAGTTCGTCTGCTGTGAATTTGAGTAGATCATGTGGTTTGTATATTATACGATATATCGATTAATGGGAATTCTCTCTCTCTCTCTCTCTCTCTCTCTCTCTCTCTCTCTCTCTCTCTCTCTCGTCTCTCTCTCTCTGTCTAGTTTTGGTTTCAGGAAGGTTTCTCTGGCTGGGCTTGAAATTCTTATATCTGTTTAGTGTTCAAGTTGACTTAAAACCTGTTGTATTCAACTGTAGTGTTTACCACTTGTGCTCGAAATGTTGAATGTTGTTAAAGTATGGGTTCCGATTTCTTTGAGACTGGTTTAGGGCAGCTTGCATGGTGCCAGATTTCTCTCTCTCTCTCTCTCTCTCTCTCTCTCTCTCTCTCTCTCTCTCTCTCTCTCTCTCTCTCTCCGTTGACTTTACTGCATGGTATTTTGGCTTGACAAAAGCACGATCCCAAACTTTTCCATCCATTTTCTTTTATGTTGGTTATGTGCGGCAGAAGTAGAAATTTCCAGGAGCTCGTTGATGAAACAGCGTTACTGTTTTTTGAAGCATTGATAAACGAATGTTCTGGCAAAATGACGAGTTTTGGCAGACCGTAGGAAATGTTACCTTTTTCGGTAAAGGCGAAGTAATGTAACTAAATTCTTTTAACAACTTTGGTTGGATGCTAGGCACGCTGCTTTGCTGATAAAATCTTGGCTGTTCGCAATGATCGTGAATAGTTGCTCAAAAGCATGGCGACAGAAGTAGTGTATGATGGATTGGAGACGGTGGATTGGAACTTGAATTATCTGCAACGTTCAATGAATACTTAATGCCCTATGGCGGGAATGGGCATGTGTGTTATATTGTGAATCGAAGGAAGTATCGTGTGCGGTTAGAGAAACTTAGCGAGACTTAGATTTTCGTATAGATTTTAGTATACACCCATTCTCTCTCTCTCTCTCTCTCTCTCTCTCTCTCTCTCTCTCTCTCTCTCTCTCTCTCTCTCTCTCTCTCTCTCGGGTTGAACATCGACTCTGTATAATTGCAAACCTGCCTAGGTGATCTTGAATCATTTATGTGAAATTGAGGATTCTCCTTTCGCGCCAGGATCGTGTTGATGATTAAGAACTTCGTTAACTAGAGTTCCTATGGGAAGAGAAGTTCGTGCAATGAAGTTTAACCCAGTCAGAGGAAGTAGAATGCCCGGAACCATAGTAGGGATAGAGACGTCGTTTCCTAATGAGAAAGGGGTAGTGCTAATCATCTTACCCAATTTCATGAGTATTTTGAATGATTGAAAAGTCCTGATCTTTGTGTTAATGGGGCAGTATATGGTAGGTCGTGTAAGTAGAGAACGCTGTGTATTTGGGCACTTCGTGAAACAAAAGGTGAACGGGCTGTGTGTACAGGTATGGGAAGGGTGTGGTTGAATTCATGTGTAATCTCACTCTTTGGAGTATATAGGATTAAGGTTCAAGCTGGTGATGAAGGGATAGAATTGTGGTTTTGTAATGCGTACTGGTACAAGAGTAGGTTGGATGAGATAGTTAGTGCAAGTATGTTGGAGGAGGATAGGGAAGTCAAGAGAGTCAGAAAATGGCAAAAAGTAGAGATCCTACTAGGTCACTGAGTACTGTATTGTACCAATGATTGAGATGAATTGGAAAGGAGAAGTGAATGAATAATTGAAAAGCACAAGTGAATGATGCAAGAGTGAAGGACAATTGTTGGGGTGAGGGTGTAAGGAGACAATCGAGGTTGGAGAAATGATAGATGCTAGATTTTGATTGGATTACAAAGAAGAAATTGTATTATACTAGTTATCCCATGATTGCAAGGTTGACCAGGGGTTTTAAGGTATGCCTTGTTGAGGGAAAGCTTCTGAAGGAGTAAGGTAAATAATTGTTCCATTGTTTTAAAAGTTGAAGATGAAGGTGACTGTAGGACACCCCGTAACATAGTTGATTAGGAAAGTGAAAGAGACAATAAGATTGGCAGAGAAGGAAAAAGTGAGTTTACTGAATGAATAGGATGTGTCATGGGACAGTTGTGCAAGGCTTTATTTTATCTTAAGTGAGGCTTAAATGTGATTATAGCTACAAGAACTTTGAAAAAGCTTAAAATAGCTAATAAGAAGAGTGCTCAGCATGTGAAATAGAAGGAAAGTTGCTGAATTATGGATGGGAGACTGAGCTTCTGCACAATAGAATATGGTTTGAGGTTGTGATAGTTTGGATTGTACGTTGTATGGATACTGTTTAGTCTTTCATGTTATACTGAATAGTTTTCCTTATTATTTAGGTTATTGGCAGGAATTTTTTCTTGATAAAGCTAATAGTCCAGTAGGGAATATGGTTGCTAATTTTATTATATAGATAGTGTTGAAGAAAAATTCTATGGTCGAAACTCCAACTTAAGTTTAAAACCATGTCTTTGAAAAATCTTTTAATTAGAAGCGAATAGTACGGTGAATGAGTAAAGGCTGTATGACATTGTTGCATCATCTCTAACAATTTTGATAGATTTTGGCTTTTTGTAAGTCATACTTGACAGTCTGTACAAACGTTATGAAATAATGCCATTCTCCAAAGAACACGGCCACGTGAACTTGGTTCTGCTTACTGAGATTTTTTGGCTGAATAACCACCTGTTGCAAAGAAAACAATCCTGCCAGTAATCTGTATATAGTGGAGAAAAATATACGTTAAACATATGGTATCGTAAGCTAATATATACAAATATTAACTTCGTTGTAACCCGAAACTGCCCGTCGCGTCTCTCCTACCCTCTGTCCCAGCCTACGCCGGGTGGAGCGGCGGACAGACAAGAAAGATCCACTCGGATTTTATTATTATAGATAGATTATCCATTCAAAGCTAAAATTATTTCCTGCTTTTCCTCAGCAGCGACATCCTAAGATCTGGTTCAGTCTGGAAAAGCTTCAATCCAGCGAAGAAAGGACATCCAGGACTCATCACTTTACAGCCGAACTTTTCAGTTCACTTGTTTATCCCATTGCTAGCCGCAAAGGTCACTACCGCCGCATTCATGAGGCATACTATATGGGTTATAAGTTTCTCTCTCTCTCTCTCTCTCTCTCTCTCTCTCTCTCTCTCTTCTCTCTTCTCTCTCTCTCTTCTTTCTTGTTAAGGAGGACCGAACGCTTGTATTTTATCGTGTTTGCGAACGTTTTACGAACGGTCCAATGAAAGATTGAGTATTTTGAATACCAGTAAGTTCTCATGCGCCGTAATGAAATTGCTTAGCCCAGTCAGTATCTGAATCGTGAGCTTTGCAGCCCCGGTAAATCAAGCAATGTGTTCCACTCGAGTTCGTCATAATAGTTATTTTGCAATCGAACGGTATCAGTTTGTTGCAAGTCATCGTTCGGCAGTTTGAGATCACGTGGATTATGGAGATTGCAAAATCTAATTCCAGGCTGATTGTGTTTTCACCGTCGAAACGTGACAGCACCAATATTGAATTGAATTTGGTGAACGGAAGCGGATACGTTTTCTGTATATCTGTTTTTAGCTTGCTTTCACACCGAGAGAGAGAGAGATGAAAATACATTGCGTTTGTCGGGGGTGACTGATGATGTTTTTATGCAAATGTTTAGAGTTGCAAGGCGCTGTTTGGGAAACTGTGAAAGATACTGTACATATTGTACTTCCTAGATTACGTAAGGCAAAGAAGTTGAGCTGTGCTACCAAAGCCACCAGTTTAGTTGTAATTGTTCAATTATACGAACGCAGATTTTGCATTTATTTTTAACAAAAATGTTAGTTACTTATGATTTAAGCTCTGAGGACAAATTGTTATAATAACCTGCATAAGATTCTACCACATGCTGTCTCTAAACACATCCCTCTTTATATTAAAGTACTCACTTTATTTGATTTAGCTAGCCTACTTGAACAACCTATGAGGTTGTGATGCCAGAATGATTAACCAATCAATCAGCCCTCTTGAATAGGCTGTTCATGTCTACCTTCTCATTTTGGTCTAGCCAAAACCTTCCCATGTTCATGGCCTCTCATGTGGCCAAACCTTGTAGGTATACATTGAAACCCTGCCCATTTCTCTCTGCATTACCGGTATTCATCATGTTCTTGTGATCAAAGCTTGTATTCTTGTAAAGCAAACTAAAAGCAGGAGCCTGATTTGCAGTATTATGTCAAATGTGATAAATGCAAAGGGGTGTCTAAACTCGTCCCGTTCTGCTAATGACTATTGTTATTTTGAACCATATAACTGTATTCTTGTATTTTTTTATCATTTCGAACTCAATTTTTATGCGCACAATCTAGTCTAGTTAGCATCTCATTTAATTAAGAAACTTCTATTTTCCTATGGTGTGTACCTACCGATGAAATTTTCGACATTTCATTTTGTTCATTAAATCAATATACGGATTCATGAACGAAAGCTGTAAGCATAACTTTCTTACTGTTAAATCGACGTGGGAATGGCGGTGTACTGCTTTGATTTTGAAAATCTGAATGTGGTCCATTCTGTGGAGTGTAAGGGGGTGGGTGTACAGTTAGTACCCAGACAAGCCTAATCGATCATATATAGGACAAAGTTCACAAAGCAATCATTACGGTAGTCAAGCTTTGCAACTGAACCAGACTAATGGTTTTGTCTTTACCGCACCAGGATTCATCACTACAGAAACCACTCTGTAATATTGTTTTCCTTATACCTTTTGCTTTTACTTCTGTAGACTGAAAGACTTGACACTGCTCTTCATTTTGGGTTGCCTTGCCGAAGTTCTAGCGCTGCCTGTCTAGAACGTACGAACTTTGGCTGTCCACGGGCGCTATTTCATCTACCATCGGTAATCAACAGCTGCCTCTCGTACTTATCTAAATGTGTCGCGTGTCATTTAGTTTTCATGTATATCACAAGAAGGTCTCCTAATTTACAAGCAAAGCATTTACACTCGCCTGCGCGCTGGTTTATAGTCTGTGATTGTTATACTAATTTTCTTGAACTTTTGTTTAATATATATATATATATTATATATATATATATATATATATATATATATATATATATATATATAATATATTTGGGAAATCTATTGAATGTGAACCATCGCTTTACTTCCGGGTTCTAGTGTGGGGAGTTGGAGTGACTTGTAGCAGTTACTGCAGGGTGTGGCTGGGCGAACGGAGGGAGAGGTCAGAATTTAGGCCTAGTTTCGGTACCGCAGAAGAGGTGGAAGAGGGAATTGCGTTGAGAGAATATCCAGCGTTAGGTAACTGTTTAATGAAACTGTTTTGTTTGCTGAGGGACCTCGGTCCACCTTGCAGTCACTATTTTATTGTGATTTTTCATGCCGTCAGTGACTTCTTTCATTTGAAATTTAAATTACTTGACGTAGGTGTTAAACATGTGTTTTTATGTTTCTGCTTTGGAAGAGTTAAGATGATTTAGAGATACAGCTAGACAGAATTCATTTTGTCAAATGTTATGGAATGGTCCCAAGAGTTACTGAGCATCTCTATAAAAACTAACCGATTTGTATATGAGATCATAATGGATCATTTAAGTGTCCAGGTCGATTGATGTTGCATTTATTGTGAATGCGACATTCATTTTGACAGGCATTGCATAACTGACGTAGAAATTTCAAGACGAGAAAAGTGGCAAACTAGACTGACGTTAAAAAAGGGGTAATCAAAGAGATCTATTGACTTAAGGGAGGAGGGTTTTTTGAAAGAGATAATTGAATGTAAGCCCCTTTCATGATAGATTTCATTCACATTTAATTGAGTTTGTTTGGCTGGCTGCGACTGCCAAAAGCTAATGAATAAGGAGAAAGGAAGCTCAGTTAATCATTTATTGTGGGCTTCAGTAAAGGTTTGATGTTTGTGATAATTTGAAATTTTTTTTCCTCTTGAATGCTGTAAGCCTGTGTACCCAATTCATCTCGTTAATGTCTGCTAAAGGGCAAGACAGGCTATCCGAAAAATTATACATAGTACGTCGTTTGTTTTATTTTTTTTTTTTTTTAGTTTTTTTTTAAGAACTTGCGTTGAAATGTGATGGTAGAGGAAATAGGTACGTCATTTAGTTGTGAAAATTATAAATAGCTTTAAATGTGAAGTAATGAAGATATATGGAATTTGTCAATTAGCTCACAAGGCCTTCTGAATGGCTTCTCCTCTGAGATCGCTAAGGAACAAATCACACCACTGGGCATTGACATTTTACTCGAAAGTCAAAGGAGGACGAAGAATGTATAAATCCTCCTTCACTTGAACTATGTCTAAGGAGTATAGCTGAGATTTATATTTATGTACTAGACCGAACAGCTGTGTGCAAAACGTAAACTTTGAAACATTTTATCAGTTTTACAAAGGAACTTGGTATCAGATTAGCGACCCATTCCAAAATCAATTATTTGTATAGCCTATTTGACAGTATTCCTTTTTGATGGAGCAAGGATCAATCATGGCTGGTGTACACATATACTATGTATGCATGTATATATATATATACATTCTTTTGTGGTACAGAATTTGACACTGTATGATCTTGCAGCAGGTCTTGGGGAGCTATCCTTTGGATAATAGTCTGAGCCGTTTCATCGTAGGTGGTTTTCATCTGTTACAACGGCGCCGCTCTTATTCCCGTAGCACCGAGTTTGCTGTGGGTTACAATGACTTCATCTGATGTGGTACTGCATTGTCTTGTTACCTGGGACTCCGTAGGGGTTGAGTGCCATCAGTGCACCTCACGGGTTACACTAGGCATTACTGAAGGTTTTTTGCAGCGTCCCTTCGTGCCCTAGCTGCAACCCCTTTCATTCCTTTAAATGTACCACCTTTCATATTAACTTTCTTCTCTTGCTATCCACCCTCTCTTAACAATTATTTCAGTGTAACTGAGAGGGGTTCCTTCTGTTCCACCTTTCAAACATCCTACCTATCTCATTTCCTTTCCAGCGCTGAATGACCTCATAGGTCCCAGTGATTGATTGGCCTTTGGCCTGAACTCTATATTCAGTCACTGTCATCTTGGAAAGATTGTTGACAGGTTTCTGTACATTGTCGAGAATTTTCCATTTTTTGTATTATGCCTTCAGTGATAGTGTCTTGATCTTTTTGCTGTTCTGTAATTTTTATTTTCGTCAGAAGGAAATATTGATCTCATAATGACACTTCAGATCATTTGTCCTTGTTTTGGATTTGTCTTTTGAGAAAATTACACTGAATTGAAGCTGGGCTTCACTGAAGACCAGCACCCAACGGACGTTAGAATAGGAGGTATTTTTTTTTAAGTAGTGAAAATAAGTTAGTGGGTAGTTCTAGTTTATTGCTTTTAAATTCACATCTTGAAAAACCATCTAATGCTTTTTGTTAGACCTTCATCTACTTGGGCTTTGGATGTTGCTGCCACTTTAGAAAGAGAGGATTTTTTTTAATCACAATCTTTAGAATCGCAACACTTTACTCCTGTCTTCCTAAAAATTTTGTTCGGGCATTAAAGAACAGTAGTTTTCTTTAGATTTTCTCTTTGCCAAGTTTAACATTGCTGAGCGCCCGTCCAGTCTTTCAAGTGAAACTTGAACCGGTGCTGTTTTCCTCCGAACGACCGTCTGAATTCAGAGATCGAATGTGTTGTCCGTTATTTTCTGAATGGTCCTTTCTATCAAATCTCCGGTAATTGTAGTCTATTGATTTTGGGACCCATGGGTTGCCTTTAGGCTTATGGCCTTTTCGGAATTCCATTTTTGTCCTTATGGTAACTGGGGCGAAAGATCGGTGAAATAGTTCACCGGCGTCTTTGTTGTTTTCAGGTCCCAAGAATCCTACCCCTGATTGGGTGGTGCAGGTGTTCGGTGTTTTAAACTGGTAGGAAGATTCTCGCCCATTGTTAGTGATAACGTTAAAAATTCTCAAAAGGCAGATTTTCCTGTGGAGTGTAGTCTATTGGTAAGACGAAGAGAATTGTCCTGATAGCTCTTTACAACGCTGCTATTATAATTACCTAGTAGTAAAACAGTGACAGCAACGTTGTATTTCTATGCGTTTTCAATGCCAGCTTAACGATTTTTTATATTTCATAACTGGCTCTCTTACCTCTGGCTGGAAAGCCTTGCCATTTCCTCATGGCCTTAGCGGCACTGCATTGTCTCTGATTTGATTATTTTCACAGTTTTTCACAAAAAGGATTTCAGCCTCGGGGCCGTCATTTCCTCGTTCAAGTGCGATCCTCTAAATGGGAGGGATATTTATTGTCCTTCACGACTCGAGAGTTCAATCTGGCTTTTCTTGCGATCTCCAGAGCTCCTCTGAGCTATGTATCTCGAGTGGAGGCCCCCACTTATGTGCTTAAGATTCATCAAGAGCGAGCGGGTAATGTGCAGCCTGGGGCAGATATACCCTCAGTCGCTCCCAGGCAGGCACGCAAGCGAGAGAGCGGCGGGAAATTTCTCTCTTCCTGTCGTGCGTGTGCAGCATGATCTTGTTTCAGGGGTTAATTGGAGTTAAAGGATTCGAGTGGCATCGCCCAAGTCGGTGGGGCTTGCGCAAAGGTCCACTTCAGGCCCCATGTTCTCTCTTTAGCACCAGACCGTACTAGCCTAAGCAGGCTTAACCATAATATGCAACCACCAGCCTACTTAGAGTTGCAAGGACTCGGTACTTACGGTAATGAGGTTCATCCTATTATTATTATTATTATTATTTTTGATCTTTGAACTAAGGAACCTCTGTAACGAGGCTGTAATATTGACAATTAAAAGCCTCAGTAGTGATAAAAATATATTTTTGTAGTATGTTAAAAATGACTAGGAAAGACTTTCGGATACTGCTCCGTATCCCTCCGTACTTGTAAAGACAACGAATTTAATGTAATTTCTCTAGTTTCTTTCTCGTCTATTAATATTGTTATTAGTATTACTTGTAATAATTAGTGACTTCTTGACAAACCATAAGGATTACTTAATCTTGGTTTAAGTCGCTGTTAAATAAAATTTGCGTGGTAGAAATGAATCCTAATATATTTCCAAATTTGTTTATGTTGTTACACTTTTGATTTCATTATGTTCTCTACTCTGCTTTCGGGATCACCTGAAGAAAAGCGACCCCAACACACGCTGGGGTCGCTTTTCTTAAGGTGAGGAATTAACAGGGGTTACAGTAAGCCCGTGGCGGAACGGCGCTTCGCGCCTTATCCGCATATTTAAAGATTCTTGGCAACTCGGTATGTTCTGGCAAGAGGTAATGTTGCGCTTTGCGCGCTAGCCATAGGGGTTACTGTAGGTTTGATTATTTTTGGGTCACCTGAAAATTGGGGACACCAACAAGCAAGGGTCGTTTATCTTCAGGTGGAAAATATTGGGGTCGCTTTTCTTCAGGAGGAAAATATTGGGGTAGATTTTCTTCAGGAGAGGTATTAGGGGTCGCTAATCTTCAGGTGATCCGGCTTTCATACCTTGTCAAATTGATAATCACGAAACATTAGTATATCGTAGGACTGCATAATACAGTTACCCTTACTTTAAACGTGTTAAGTAGTATAGTGTTTCCACAAGATCGCTGTTTACGCTAGGAGTTCAAAGGGACACTAGGTAAATGGATGGAATCGGGAGACCACTAGAGGCTTCCTGTCGGTAATTTGTACCCAGATATCGACAGCAATCTACTTGAACATTTTTTCCTTCGGGTAGTACTCTCCTACCATATCCCTACCATCACTTCCTAAGCCTTCGGCCGACGTCCTTGCTTAGTTATATCCTTGAAGGTAATTTCTATTACTTGCGTATTATGTTCAGCAAAATTGTTTTATTGAGTGCTCGTAAAGGGAATATGATGTAAGCTTTCCTCGTTTAGAATTTTGGGTTACTCGGCGGAGTTTTTAGTTAAAACTGCGGGTAAACATGAAATTAATTTTTCCACGTCATTACGGGTAATTTTAGATGTACATTCGATGCTACATATCACATAGTTTGTTTGTACATGGAGGGTTGTAGGCTTCTGTGATCTCACCATGAAGTGACTTATTTTATTCGAATTAAATTCTCTTAACTCGGTTAATGTTCACACTACTGTTTTGAATAACTTTTAACTGCTGGTTTATGTGATTTGCTTTTTTCTTTTACTCGGCCTGGAAATACAAAAGTTAGAAGAATCCGTTCTTTGTATATCTTTGATCAGAATCTGGGGGTTGCTATAAACCATTCCTAGCACGCATGTGGGACGGGTTCCAGAAGTGAGGATTTTCTGATTAGGCCTGACCTGGTTGCATGTAAACATGTCAGCGTCGCTGCGTAGGCCTATCCAATTGTGTAAACCCTGGTTTTTCTCCCGGTCGGCTGATGAGTTCCCTTCTGTTTGGGTCCTATAGGTTATTTATTGTTAAATAAAGAAAAACATAGGCCAGTTTTCCCCATTCTCTACGTATTTTCTAGAATACACTCTGCGAGTCGTAACGTTTTATCCAATAAAAAAAGTTTCCCAAAGGGACTGTACAGGCACTCAAAAAAAAAAAAAAAGTAAGTTTCCATAGGGAATGTACACACGCAAGGAAACTGAATGTCTGTGAACGAACATTTCTTTATAGTATGGTCTTCATTAATTTATTTCCTTCTGACAATGCCGTGCTTATATTACAAGCATCTTTGATCATGCAAGGTAATGTTTAGCTAGCCGTAAACACAGCATTAGAAGGACAAAACCATGAAAGGCGTAGTTTTATTTCCTTCTCTTGACGCTCATTCTCACCGCAGCCCTCGAGATGAGGGCGCATGAACTCTGCTGCCATCGAAACTGTTCAAGTGAGCTGAGTTTGCAGGTGCTTTGTCACTCCATCTTCTAGCCTCGTGTAGCGTGTGGCATTCATTGTCTGTGATTGCATATCAGCCAGAAAGTGTAGTGAATCAAGTTCGCGCATCTTCCTTCCGATGACGCAAATATGTCGCCATTATGTAAGAGTTATTAAACTGTTAGTGTATCATTAGCAGCCCTCTCAAAATACGCCTTAAGTGAATACTTAACCCAAATACTAGGTGAATTACGTATCAGTCATCTTAATGATGCAGTCCATATTGACTAGAAATATCTTGAGCAGGTTTCTCACATCAGTCAATGATGTCGCCAATGCCTCAACCCCCTGACGATCTCTGCCCGTCAGGTTAGCAGCGAGTTGTCAGCGCTGTCCTCTTGACTTGTCTTCACAATCTCGGCATTTGTCAGATTCTCCAAAATCCTCCTCTGATTTGATCTCGTTTCCTTTTAATGAGCGCTCACGTACCCTCATTCTTCTTCCTCTCTCGTTCTCTTCCCTAGCGCGCGCGCACATACATAAACGTATACACACGCATACATCCCCTCTCTCTCTCTCCCTCCCTTTCTCTCGCAATACTACCTCTGCTATCCCTCCTCTCTAATAAATATTTGCCCTTACCAGTCTCCTGTGCACCCCCACCCATAAAACGCCCACGCCGAGAAAAATCGATGTTATTGAAGCGCCCTCGTACGCCCCCGTGCGTGGACTATAAAGCAATTTTTTTCCTCTGTTAGACGCGAGCATCAGACGGTATTGTTGTTGCTTCTGCTGCTGTTCTTGTTCGTTACTGTTTATAGAGACTTCTTACTCGACTGCGCTTACTTATGAGAAGAGCCAAATGTATTGATATATTTTGACACTGCATGTACGCTAGGGTTGTTGTTGTTGTTAGGGGCCATATTCGTCGCGACGGCAGATTGTGCATTGAAATAATTATGCACTTGGTAAGGCCTGTGCTAAGGGACATTTTAAAATGCTCATTTATTTTTCTATTGAAGAGGCATGTTGCTTTATTAAGTTGGTGGCATGTGTTCGTTAAACGGTCATTAGTGCGTGTAACGGAAATATTTCAGAAAGTGCTGGATTTTCTGGCTTCGATAAAAACATATAAATTGTTGATTTTTTTATATGCCATTATTAGCAAGAATACAGTTTGCCTCTTATTAGTCTGATAATAAGGATAAAAATGAGGAGAAGACTATTGTGAGAATAGCGATGTGTAAACAAGGTCCAGAGAATACGTGTACCCTAAACTTTTAAAGAGTTGTGAAGTCCGAATTCTGTTTCTATAAGTAAAATCTCTTCATTTGGGAAAAGCAGCACGTGGTAAGAAGTAAGAACCAGCGTCGTCGTCCCATAAAATCGGAAGAGGGAATCAAATGTCAAAGTGGGAAAGACACTGGCCCATCCTGGCACCAGACTCATCCTGGTAGTGGATGATTTGGCAGCGACCCCAACAAAAACCCACTCGGACGCAAAGCCATTATGGTTCCCACACTCGTATAGCTATATGTATTACAGAAGCGTCATTATCCAACTTGCGTTTTTCCAGGCAAATTGTTAGTAAGGACAGTCGTCATGGATGCCAAGTTTTACCGTGAGAGCTAGAGATACCTCTGGTGCTTAATTTTTTATCTTTTACGTTCCAGATCTGATTCTTATTGAACGTAATTCTTTAAGTGATGCGTCCCTCTTAATATATGGGCAGTGTTAACAACCAGGACCCTAGATACTAAGGTTTTTATTGTACGTTGACTTCCTGCTTTCTTGTGACAGCTTTCCTATGTAATATCGTGACGTGCACTAATGCAGGTCGAGAACGCGAATGTGATTTACTCAAGGGGGTAAATCATCTAATAAATGTGTCATTTCCTTCCCGCGTTTACATTTCTTTATTCGACAAAACACTTTTTATTTTTGTGTGATCGGAGTCGCCGAAGACAGCTGCAGTGAATGCTTGTTTTCATTACCTTGTTATGGAAATCATGATGAACGCCCACCTGCATTGATGCTTTCTCGTCGTAAGTTAGCATTGTGAGCGTGTGTAAGTTTTAGGTTACGATTAAGGAATACTATGTTATAGTTTATAGTTCCAGTCAAGGTCCTTTAAATATTTAAAGGACCTTGGTTCCAGTGCGCTATCACGTGTTATTCGATGCTACAGTCCTGTAAAATAGTTTTTCTTCTGTCCCAGCTAGGATTCCATAACTGTAGTTTAATGCAGTTTTAAATTTTCTCAATTATACATCTTGAACAGCACCCAGCACATGTCTGTGACTTCATCTTCTGGTTAAATTTCTCTCTCTCTCTCTCTCTCTCTCTCTCTCTCTCTCTCTCTCTCTCTCTCTCTCTCTCAACGAGCAAATCCTCTTCCGTCTCCTGGGAGGGGCGGAACCGATCTTCAGGTAATATCTCTCTCTCTCTCTCTCTCTCTCTCTCTCTCTCTCTCTCTCTCTCTCTCTCTCTCTAAGACTTGGTCGTTTTTGTGCAAACACGTGCGGTAACCATATCCCCTTATCTTAAGAGAATTGGTGCAAGAGAGAGCGATGGTTTAAATGTAAGTCATTTCAGGGCACGATCTGGTATTTCGTTATCGGTTACATTTACCGACATTTTTTTTTTATAAGCGGAAGCGCTTCCTATTATTAGGGTTACTGTTATGAAAGCTGAAGTGAAATTATTCATTTGTGTTTACATATCAATATTTTAATAGCCGGAAGCTCACCCTGTTATTAGGGTTACTATTATGAAAGATAAAGTGAAATTATTCATATGTGTTTGTATCTCAATGTACCTTATATAGTTTACAAGTTTTATGCACTGTGCCATATTTGTAAACAGACAGACGGAGTGAGATTAATTTTGACAGTAAAGACACCGTAACAGAAGAGAGAGAGAGAGAGAGAGAGAGATGAGCGAGAGTGATTGAGAGAGACGAGAGAGAGAGAGAGAGAGAGAGAGAGAGAGAGAGAGAGAGAGAGAGAGAGAGCAGATATGAGAAATTCATTTAAAACACTTGCATAAGAGAGGGAGTGAGTTTGCAGCCGAAAAAATAAGTTTGTGTGGCCGGGTTTCCTGATTAGTTCCCGTGCCTTATTTCATTTGATGCGCACGAAGAATAGAGCGCAACAGTCTGAACGCTTGGATTCCCCTTCCGTTCATGTGACTCCATTTAGTTTCATTTGCTTAAATTGTAGATCAGCTTAAACGTTTGATACTTTAAGCTTTGAGGAAACATTTATTGAATGTTAGTTTTCCCTGATTTGAACCGACGTGGTCTAAGCAGATGTGTATGTAGCAGAAATTTCCCCAAGTTGAAGTTGGTGCTTGTTCGCATTCGGACGAGTCTGGTGGCTTAGGGCAACCTCATAAACAAAAATTTTTCATTCAAACTTTGTGAGGCGGATAAACTCGAGAATGAATAGTGCACAGATCTATGGATTAATCTTCCTTGAAATTTATCTTCAACTTTAGAATCAACTTCGGGCTGTGGAGGCTTTCAGAGCGTGGATAGTTTCCAATTGAAAGAGCGGATGTGATTGTAGGTGTCTTTCGTTTTGAGATTTGGTGTGTTTTGACTTTGTTTCCACTGCTGCCTCCCGATGCCTGGTGGTTGAGGAATGTTTTCACGTGGGAATGTGTCTTTCGCGGCGGCTCCTGTTTCCATCGTCGGCTTAATGAGAGTTGGAGGAGAAGATTGCCTACACTTGGCGGTTTGTCGCCGCAGATGCTCTCTCGACGTTACCCTGCGCCATATGGCCAGAGCGGCGAGGCGGCGGCTGAAGGGAAGAAGGCGAGGGAAGGAAGAGATGCAATTCCGTAGGGAAGATATTGGTGGGTCTTCCCTGAGGCGTGTTTACTTTCAGTTTGGATGCCGCCCCGGGGATCGCGGTATCAAGTTTATGAGCGATGGAGACTCCTCGCCATAATTTTGGGGTTGGCAAGTTACTGGGGGATCGCGTCGACGCCCTCGCCCCCTTGAACTGACAAAGACGGAAAAGTATTTATAGCTCGTGTTTCCTGGTTTATTGAAGGCAGAAATTTCATATAGTTCTCTCTCTCTCTCTCTCTCTCTCTCTCTCTCTCTCTCTCTCTCTCTCTCTCTCTCTCAGGCGTCGTTTGAAATGGTTGTACTTTCGTATCAATCGAGAGAAGTTGAGCAAGCGTGCTTGTAGCCTCATCCGCGTGGTCACAAGGTTCACGAACCTGTTAATTGCACTCGCTCTCTCTCTCTGAAGGCTTGTGTGTGCTTTAGCAGTCAATGCACTGCAGAAAAGAAAAAAAATCATTTGCATGGAACCCGTTTGCCATGCAGTCTCGCATGGAAAAGCGCTGGTTTCTTTTCATGATGACGTTCGTTTGTTTCTCACTGGGCTCATTTTTCACATTTCATTTGTGGTCGTTAACTAAGTTGAGCATTTATAGTAGTGATATTTTATTGGAGAAAGTGTTGATATACGGACACTTTGATTCAGATGAGCAATTTCTTTTTCTGGTGATACTTAGGCGCTTTTACTCCGAAAATAAATATATCATGAATGTAATAAACCAAAGATGTAGCATTATGCATCCATTCTTAAAATTGAAAAATAGGCTAATTATTATTGATGATGGTATTGCTCCGGAACAAATCTTTTGAATTATTGCCATTCCTTGCTGTCACTTTTGAGTGCCATTGTAATACATAGCTTGTAATGGATTACGTGATTTGAGACAGACCGTGACAATATGAATGGCAATTGGATTATATGGTGTGTAAGGTACGTGACCCTAAGCGTAGGGAATCTGGGATAAATATTCCTTATTTTCAGTTTCGAAGGAGGTAAATGGTTAATTCATGCCACACAAGTGAGGTTTTTGTACTTTGCCCTCCCTCCTCTCCCCCTCTTATTAATTTATTTATTTTGAAATAGCCTTTGTTGATATGTAGAACTATCATTAAGTATTATTACCTTCGACAACGAGGTTGTTTATTATTTTTGTTTGTTACCAATATAACGTGAAAATCGACAAATCTATGATGACGAAAATGCGTGCAAAATTTACTGGGTGATCCGCTAAGGATGACTCACTTCAGGTATTGCTGCAGAATCGAGTTTGTGATAATAATAGACACTACGTCAAATTTCAAACGGGTATCCCATCAAAAACGTCATTTTGAGGTAGGTAACTTCATGGTAGGGGCTTCTACTGACGTTCATTAAAATCCGCTCCGTCGCTCTCCAGACATTTTATTAAAACACCTTATTCCATATGTGCAGTTACCTTGGCGGATGTTTGCAGTCTCCAGACGGTCTTATTAGTATTGTTATATAGTTAGCAATCAAAATCTCTTCAAAGGAGAGAGTTGCTTTATACGAAGCAAAGGCAGTCACTGTTATATTCATTCTTTAAACTGGAGTATAAAGGACAAAGCCTCATTAGCTTAAACCAAAGTTTTAAGTGTGTCGACTCCCTCCTTGCATACCTACGAGCACCTGTGGTTGCTTGCTAAAATATAATCCTATGTTCTCCCCCATTCTCTCACTATGCCTAAAACCATCTCAGGCCACTAGGGTCCGTTAATACTGGCCATTTTCTCCAAACTTCGTTTTTCCCCTTTCGTTTGTCACGATGTCAGTGTTCTTGCCGTATACTGATAATGAGTGATTCATTCGTTTCGACAACACCCACACTTTTACTTTCACTCTTATTCATCAATGACACTATGCCTTTGTTGCCTGTCTATGAAATTTTTCTATTCATTTGGAGGCTGATAGGATAAGTGATAGTATAGCTGTTGTTCAGAACAGTCCCGACTGAAACAAGAACTAGAGTTATCGGGGAGATAATGTGTAATCAACAGCCACTTATGCAAATAACGGTTGAGGAAACGCATCGCCAGAATGTGAAAGCACAAGTAAAAAAAAAAAACTTATACGACATTACAGCCAATAGCTTGCAGTCGCCTAAAGTTAAATACCATAACCTGCAACCGGTCGTCTTGACCTAGGAGATCTACAGATCTAACTTGCAACGATTGAAAAGACGTGTTACAGATGAAAAGGAGAGGAACTGTCAGGATCTAGAAGAACTTAATAGGTTTCAAGATCATGGTAACTGTTAAGGAGCTAAAATCGCGTGACCCGAATAACATTCTCATGGTTGAACCAAACCAAAACATCTTAGTTTTCTTTTGAAGATGGAAAAAGAAACCAACAAAATTGACCGAGTATAACTTTTTTACTTTTAAAATACTATGTAAATATTTACAAGTAAACTAGTTATACTCAGTAATTTGTGAGTTACTTTTTCCATTCTGAAGGTTGACACTTGGCTCAAGATTGGCTACTTGGCAAACCGTTATACTCGAACACTGACGCAGAAATGAGCAAGTTAAAGAATTGCTCGTAATTGCTCAGAATGAGTCTGATAATGCAGCTGCGTAGAGTTCAATTGGTTTCGTGTCAACATCTGGGGGAATATTTCTTGTACAACAGCAGAGGAATAAAAGTTCAAGTTTTTACCAATCTCAGGAGTTCCGAAGATTGTACGAGGTGGCCTTTTTTATACAAATCTGAAAAGGATAGGATAACAGAGTAGTTTAACCAGACCTCTGAGCCTAAAAAACTCTTCTCAGGTTGGTTCCCATGAATTAACCTGAAAAAAAAGTAGACTATTAAAAAACCAAATCTCAAACAACCAAGTTAGCAATATGGGTGCTACTTGGGATTGTTATCCTCGCGTCACTTACTTGAAGTGCTAATACTAAATAAACACTTCATGGTAAATGTAAAGTAGACGGCCGTACGAAGATATCGTTAATATAATTTTTCGACCACAGAATGTAGGAATGGGTGTATATAATACTTTGATCCCGACGGGCTAATACTAAGAAAGGCGTACCAAGGAGTTTCCGCCATGTCTAGTACTATAGTAGATTCACATCAACCGTGCATTTGATGTCTAGGCCAGTCCCTTACGACGCTCCTGATTGGCTGTTGATAAGCCAATGACAGGGCTGGAAACTCTGTCTCTCGCGAGAGTTCACATAGGCAGGATGTGTGTTCCTCCTATCCTGAGGGATGCGTCTTTCAAATGTATACCCCAGGAGAGGTGAAACACACATCCTGCCCATGTGAACTCTCGAGAGAATGAGTGTTTCCAGCCCTGTCATTGGCTTACCAACAGCCAATCAGGAGCGTCGTAAGGAACGGGCCTAGACATCAAATGCACAGTTGATGTGAATCTACTATTGTACCTCTGTGTAGGTGACGCATAGATAACAAGCGCCCAAGTAGCACTAAAATATGCTTATGTATGTTTGCCAGCTTGTGCTTATTAAGCACAAAGGAGACGGGTTCAGGTGGCCAGCACGTGCAGTAGCCTGTGCTTGGTTCAGTATTTACTTTCAACGTTTTGGGTGCAATTATTATTATTATTATATATATATATACACACACACACACGTGTGTGATATATATATATATATCACACACACACACACGTGTGATATGTGTATGTGATAAACTACAATACATAGCGACAAGAACTTTTTGTTCACATTATTTTATTGGATAAGAGATTAAGTAGATATACAAGACGCAATTTCATAAAGCAAACATCTGGAAACTATGAAAAGTATTTTCATTATGTTTGTGAACACCACAACGCTAGCAATAACAGCATCATAATGCAGCCATTATACTTCCTGTTTTTGGTCTCTCTCTCTCTCTCTCTCTCTCTCTCTCTCTCTCTCTCTCTCTCTCGGGTGAAAGCGAGGTGGAAGGAATTACGTCAAAACGGAAGGAAGTTGTAAAATGAGGAAGATGAACCACTGGCGCATCGCGGTTGGGGATGACGTTCCTTGGGTAACTATAGCTGGACTTGTTGCTTTCAACTCGGGTGTCTAAATATCCCCTTTGGGCTTCGTGTAGACTGTTGACGCCTAAAGCTCGATTCTGGGTTGTGTTTAACTGCGTTCTTATTTCGTGTTGATGAACAAATGAGTTAGGGATTTCAAAGGTCATTCGCAATTTACCAAATTTGGCATATAGGCTCTAGACAAAAAAGAAAAAAAATGCACATGTTCTAAGCTAAGAGTTGAATTGAAAAAAAGGTTACTTTTTCATCCCTTATTTTCTCGTGCATCTTAATAGTGATGGATGAGATAATCACCAATCTGAGGTTGAAGATTTCTCTCTCTCTCTCTCTCTCTCTTCTCTCTCTCTCTCTCTCTCTCTCTAGTGTGTGTCTGTGTGTGTGTCTGAGACGAGAGTAAGTAAGTAATTACTGCTAGTGTCTCTGTGCATGGACAGAGACCTATATTTTTTTAGAGATAGTCTGATCGATTTACACTTGGTTTATTAATCTTCAGTTTATGAAAGAAATGCGGTCAACTGTTCTGTTCCTCTTATGTTTTAATTGTTGAAATGTATTTTTCAAAGTGTCTGACCTTACAGCTTTATAAATTGCTAACTAGAAATGTAGGTAAAGTAAAGAGTCTCTAATTTGAAAGAAAAGTACCACAAATTCTCTTCTTTAATTTAGACAGTTATATGAATGCCGAGTGATGATCCCTGATCAGACTTACGAACATTGCACCATTTGACAGTATATCAAATAATTTTTTTTTTTATTTGTCATGAAACGGAAGGAGACTAACAGCTTCAAAGTCCGCTTCAAAATCAGCATTGCAGGAGAGCTATGAATGCTTTTGTAGCTAGGTGTAAATTCGTGTTTATTTTCCCTGTTTCTTGGCGTTGTTGATGTCATATTTCACGTGCCTGGTTGAAAGTAAAGTTCCCAACGGATACACAATTCCGTTTAAAGGAATGAGGATAACCCCTCTTGTATTTATTTGCTAATCCTGTTCGTGCTAATAATAGATATATACTTTATTGCCATTTTTGCTAAGATCGTCGCCAGGTAATGAAAAGGATTAGTCTTTTTACGAGAGGCAAATTATGGTGGTTTCTGTTGCGAAAATTATTGCGATTGTGGATACTGAAAAGAATATACAGTATATTTTAAAAATACTACAATGTTTTGAGATATTTCTATTCAAATAAGATAAAGGAATTGCGATATGGTAAGAAACCTTTTTATGTTCTTTTCCTCTTGGCAGTCTTGGTTTTATTGATGATTTTACATCGGTTGTAACATTGTATACACTTGTAAGCACATTAACGCATGGGTTAGGTTAAAAACTTTGACAGCTACGATATATTGCTTTGCGTACTTTTATTCAACGTTTATAACGAGATGGATGTTTTGTCAATGTATAAATGTTTAAATGTATTGCTCTTCAAGGTAATTTTTACTCTTGATAGAAAGGGTATTTGATTCTGTTAGTTTTGTTTTATTACATGTATTTTGCAAGTAAATTTATTCATAAGAGAAATACTTTTTAAGTATTTTGGAGAGGTTTTCCTCAAATTTGATCTCCAGTGTGAAAGTTTTGTGAAGTGATACAAATGAGTTATTTATTTTTATTAGAATGGTTGGGCGTGCAAGTAAGGTATAGTGTGCGTCATTTAATAGCTCTTTAGACATAATGTATTTCACAATTATAATATAACTATTGATATTCGCTTTCTACGTTGATTTTTTTCGTCACTACGTTAAATTCAAGTCCAAGAGAACAAAGTCCCATGACGCCGGAGATCTTTGAGAAGCCATTTCCTTGTTGGAGGGTCTTGAATAATTCAAAAGGGGGATTAGATGCGACTTTGCGGCTGCTCTTTTGTGAAGAAAGAGGTCCGAGGTTCAGGGGTTCCCCTCCATGACTTTCCTGTTTGTTCGTGGATGGTGTACGGACAGATAGATAGCCTTTCTGAGGCGAATGTAACTTGTATTCAGTACAACTTACGTCTCGCGTCAGTTACGGACGGCTATAGCTGCGGCGTCAGTTTTGACAGTTCTCGTGGGACGGTTTTTGTTAGAAGTAACATTTCCCTTTCATGCCTTTGTTCATGTTGTTGTTCTTCAAGAAACTTGATCGGAGACACGCACGGGCGCGTGAATGGTCGCTTGGCTCTTGCAGGTCAGCGATGTTTTTGTTGACGATACTTTGAGGTGTGTCATTTTCAGGTTACTTTGTGGATGTCAACATTGCCTTGGCTGGAAGCCGAACTGTCGTCTTTCAAGTCAAATGTTGGTGTCAAGAGTAATGTGGTTTTGGACGTTTCCTTGAGTCATTTTGTCGTCATTCTTTGTTCTTAATGATCAGTTTATCTTATGAAACTAATTATAAGGCTAAAATTAGGTTAAGGATGGCACTGTTGGTTTGTCCATTCTGGGAAACCTGCCTCTCTTGAGAAAAGATTTTTTAACCTGATTACGACATGAGTTTTCACTGAATCTCAAATGTTTCTCTGCCTTTTGTGTATGTATCGAGTCTATAAACGCTAAACTTTGTGAATATTGTCCAAAAAGTAAAACAAGTAGATGTCGGAGAGATCGAGAGAGAGAGAGAGAAGAAGAGAGAGAGAGAGTGGCCATTCTGTAATAATTTTGGATAATAATGCTAATGTACGGTAGAGAGTCGGTAATATTTCTATATAATAAATAGTGCTGACATGAGTAATAGTCTTTACACCTGTAGAATAATAGTTTTAGTCCTAAGCCTTACTTTTATATATAGTTATATATGGGTATCAATAACACATCTCCGATAGTAAAATATGCAATAGCGTAGTGGTCATACTCCTGCTTTAAGATAATAACGGTTTTAAGTCAATTTGGGTACTGAATTAAGTGAAATTTATTACTCTTGTTACACAGAGTACCGTGTTGTAGACCTATTTGGCCCCAGTGCTCGGCCTCTGGCCTAGACCTGTTACAGTTTTTCATTCAGATCCCTTTGGCCACCCCTATTCGAGCTTACAGTCAGCTCAATGGTCTGGTTAATCTATTTTGATAATCATAATAAAGTAGACTATCTGGTCCTGTCAAAGTCAAGATAATTTTCTGGGGACGTTCTTGTTGTCCAACGATTTAGTGCCTGTTCATCCAGTTTGCGATTCTTAAGCAACCTATATTAGTCCTTTGACGGACTTGATGGCTTCCTTGCTAGAAGTTATGTCGTTATTTTCTCTCACACTGCTTAGTGACTTGAGTCATTTGCCCTCTTCTCGGTCTTGCTTCCCGGGGCCAACCCTCTCACGCACGATCACCTAGTTTCTTCAGATTTTACGACCTCTTATAAAAAGGAGGTCCGGTTTGCGCATGCACTCTCTCTCTCTCTCTCTCTCTCTCTCTCTCTCTCTCTCTCTGTCGTAGTCGTAGTTTTGTCCACAGGCAGCCAGCAGCATTAGGTACCTCAGGGTATTTACAAGAGTATAATATCTTGTCGGTATTGCCCGGCGCGATTCTTTTACCTTTAGTATATATTACTATTTGAGTGAATTGATGGTTGAAAAGGATAAATTTTGTAACTAACATAAAATATGTTTTTCCAGTAGCAAACGAAATGATAAGGCTTCTGTGCTGACAAAGCGACTTTGTTTTGAAATAGAACCTCTCGGGCTTTCACCCTGTAGTAAATCCTTTGAATTTACGATGGCCGTAAAATTCTATGCCCTGCTGAAACAAGAAACGCTGTATTGAAACAAAATGCTTCAGAGAGAGAGGACTTCGAATGCGGCATGTCCATGAAAGTCAGCTTTTGATTTAATTTAGTTTCCGTCTTTGTGAAATGATCGATGCGAGGCGACGGATCGCATTTAATCTTGGTCGGAAGGGTTTGGGGATGATGTTCTTGATGGCGCTGTCTTTAAGTTCATTTCCCCCCCCTTCCTCCCCTTCTAGATGGAAATGTATGTGATCCCCTTCTCTGTTGTTATTGCCGTTTTATCCACACATTCGCACGTCTACACACACAAAAGGGCATAAAGGTGGAAGGGGGATAAGGGATGCTGATGATAGCGGGATTTATAGTTTTCTCTATGATCCCTCCATTTCCCTCTACGCTTCAGTTTCCTCGCTTGTCGTTTCATCCTTTCTCCCTCTCCCCCCTCTCCCAACTGCCCCTTCCTCCATCCTCATTTTCTGTATCCCCTTTTAGCCCTCATTCCATTCTTCCTTTCTCTTGTATTCACCGTAGTCTTACGGCTCCTCATCTGCAGTCTTCTATCTCCTCTTGCTCTCCCTCGCTTGCTTGACTCCTTTTTTTTTTTTTTTTTAATCCTTCTCCCCACTCCTCTCTCCCTCCTTTCCCTATTCTTAATCGTCATTCTTCTCCCCCCTATTCCTCCCTCTGTCTGCTCGCTCTCCTCCTTTTCGCTCGGCAGATTTCTTTGTTTTAAGAAATGTCTTTGTCAGAGGGCCTCGATCCGAGGCTTTTCTCTCGGGCCATTCCAATTTCTCGCCTCTGTTTCTCCTTTATTGGTCTTGGCATCTTTTTTTCCCTTTTCATTCTAAATCTCAGTCACGGGTGAATTTATTTGTTATTTCGTTACGTGGAGTATTGAATGTTGAAAGTTCAGGTTAATTGTTAATTTATATAATATATATATCATATATATATATATATATATATATATATATATATATATATATAGATATATTATATAATCATAGTATATTCTACTTGAAAATATAGAATATACTACAAAAGTGCTTGACCCAAGTCCCATTTTTTACTCTCCGCCTTACGTGGATTTTATCTTCTCAAACACGTGGACCTTTCGTGCTACATTGTGTATGTAATTGTATATATACACATGGGCAAATCATACTAACGTGGCTCTTTAACTGGAATTATTGCTCCCAGCAGGTGAGCCTTCGTAGGTTTAATAAGCCATATTGAGTCACGCTCTCTGTCAACCTTTCTAAGTTATCGGTGGCTTTTACATTTGGTAATCTGTCATCATAATTGTTCCATCTTTCAGGTGCATTAATTCTTATCGAGTTATTAGTTCTTCGAGAATTTTCTGTATGTTATCAAATGACGGAATTTTCCGTTATTTAAGTGCGGTAAATTTTGTCTCGGTATCCAATTCACTGAGCTTCGTAAGCTGCTGGCTTATCGAAACTGATCTGACCTCTATCTAAGTTTTAGTTAGTTAGTTATTCTCATTATTAGCTCCTGTGGTTGGAGTACTACACCAAACCTTTTGTTATGCATAGGTGAGGAACTTTCACCTGCCAACAGTATTCCACCACATCCTCATGTGCATGGGCTTCAGGTTACCTTATTTAACAATTCTCTGTTTACTTATTCAACGAGGCAACTAAATTAGTTTCTCTCTCTCTCTCTCTCTCTCTCTCTCTCTCTCTCTCTCTCTCTCTCTCTCTCTCTCTCTCTCTCTGTTTACACAAATGGCCTTATGAATTTTATATTCTTTTGATTTATCATTTTCTCTTAATACTTTCTCTTTCCTCCTTGCGTCTATAGTAAATAAAGTAATGTAATGAAACCCGTTACCGCATGGCTTGTCACACTAACACGCGGAGGTTCACAGATCTTCCGAGTATGGTGGCTTGAAAACAGGTTACGATGCAGATCATATGGCAGCATGTTGATCGGTACATGCCCCGAAGTTGCTAAGTAAGACCTCAGCCCGAATTAGGGAACACAGGCTGCAAATTGTCGACCGTGGTAACAAACCAGTACTTTGTGGGTTGTGACTGGGATTCTAATGTACAATCTGTTTTAGTTCAACAGTTGCATATACCGTATAATTCATGGCTAAGACATATTAACAGTTTAGTCGTTGTGGAAAGGAAAGTATTTCGAGCGATGTTGTGGATGACAGTTTTTATATCATGACAATATCCATTATACTTGTGTAAAAAAAGTTAATTGTATTATTACCAGTTGTGTACACAGTCCGATTGGTACTGGTACGTGCCTCACTTAGCACTCTGCCCTTTTAGTACAGCTATTCCTTTTTAGCAATTTTTTATTTTATTTTCACCGAAGTTATTTCATGTACAGGTAGTTATTTTCTCAATGAAGCTTTCTTTCTGGTTAGCATCTGATGACAGTGCCTTTGACTTTTTTTATCACCATGTTTGCAAGACTTAATTTTTTTTTTATAACGGAAGGGGAAGGGGAAGATTGCGAAGTCACGTTTGTAACTCGACGTTGATAGGCGCAACTCTTGAGTAATTAACTAATACAAGCATCTTGTATAATGACCCTCAGGTGAAAGTAACCTCTTTCAGCATCAGCTGCTGCGAGTCGTTGCGTTTTGGTCATTTTTTTTTTTTGTTTGTTTGTTTGAAATCTTGATGCATCGTGACTCTTCATTCATGGTAATTTGTCTGTCCTATAACTGATATCTCTTTAACAAGGGTCATTCCATCATAAGAATCGTAAGGCTAATATTTTTCTGTAGGTATGGGTTTGTCATTTTGTATGTCTTGACAAAAATTTTAATGTTGGGTTATTATTATTATTATTATTATTATTATTATTATTATTATTATTATTATTATTATTATTATTATTATTATTATTATTATTATTAATTGCCCAATACGGTCATGCATGCATCTATTGCAAGCCACACGGCCATCAAATGACCAAGCAAGAAGCCTCCAAATGAGAGTCTGGCCTTATGTGAGAAGAAAATCACTGCAAAGATTTGAGGGCGACAGAGGATTTCTGACGTACTGTCCCTTGTCCTTTCCTGTCCTTTTAGATTGACCTTTCAAAGCTTACTCTTGTCGATTTACCTCTTCGAAGTTGAAGGTTTCCAATTGATCTATTTGTGTTTTTGTTTGGAATTTGCATGAATTTAATTCTTTCTCGTATAGTTCATATTTGTAGTAGCAAGTTAATTTTTTGCCATATCAACCCTGATGAATGACGTTGTCTATTAATCAATAGGGCTGTGCTTTGTAAGCTTTTATTTCACAAATTTTTTTCTCTCAACCTAATTCTTAAATGTTTTAATTTTTACAATGTTCTTTTCACAGGGGAGTGGTCCTATGTGGGAGGATTTTCTGAACCGCACCAACAAGCTCCATCATGCTCTCAAGTGAGTGTTTCACGTTGCTTTTTTAATACATCAGCTTGGCACGTTTTAGATACAAGTTGATATTATCTGGCAGAATAATGATCATTATTACAGTTAGTTTATGACCTTGTTTTATATTCCCATTTGTCACCTTAGTAGTTTTATGTTCCCATTTGTCAGATGAAGTAAAGTGAGTTGGTTGACGTCGATGATGTCATACATTGTGGCTTTTATACAAGTCTAATTTATGAGAGTTCGAAAATGTTTCACTACGCCTGCCATTGGCCTAAATCAACACAACACAAACACAAACACACACACACACACACACACACACACACACACACACACACACACACACACAGAGAGAGAGAGAGAGAGGAGAGAAGAGAGAGAGAGAGAGAGAGATAAAGAAGAGAAGAGAGAGAAATATAATAGTATTCTTGGTATGATATGCGGAAGTGAGTGATAAGAGTAAGAGAGTTAAAAAATGAAAATGGAACGTGACCTCAATTAAGTGGCTGCTTAACTTCGGGGTTTATGGAAGGAATCTCCAGAACTAAGAAGTCTTTGCTGTTGAATGGTGAAACTTTACATAATTAGTATTAAATAAGACAAAAGACGCTGAAGCCACAAGTTTGCTTAAAAGGCCTTTGTCTTTAGAATAGAATTGAGTGAAACAAAAAGTAGGAATGTACTCCGTGTGCCACTTTCAAATACATACAGAAATAGGACACGATTGGGATATTTAACTCTTGTCTTACATTTCGTGAAGTTGCAGCAGTGACCGTCGTTGGTCTGCTGCTTTGTTACGTCCACAAGAACGTGTTTTCATATTCAGCCAGTTTTGTTTGACCGCCGTTATATAATGGAAGTACGTAGCCTGAATTGTATGGAGGTATTGAGGATGGGGATACTCCTGGCTTCCGGAGCTGAAGGTGGCTGTTAATTCGGAAATAGAGCTTCACATAGTGGAATTCCGCTGAATCGCCTCCTGGGTTTGTGTTTGGCCTTGGAACCAAGTTATTCATTCATTCATTCTTTCATTCTTTCATTCATAAATTTCAGAGAGAGAGCGAGAAAAAAAAAACAAAGCAGAAAAGCCGATTGTAATGAAAATGACAAGTAAGCAGATTAAAGTCACATTTGCATTTGAATAGTGTATATATTTTTGGGGGAGGAGGGGAGTCGAAATGCTCTCTCAACAATTAACTGTTGGGCTAATTGTTGGGTCACGGTTGTTGTAGGAAGATTTTTGTTTTTCATATTGTCCGATTTTTGGTTTTTCTTTATACCCGAATAGTTTCCTAGGGCTGTAATATGGGAGCCTAAATCTGGTCACAGTTTGCCAGAGTATGGCCAAGTTAGAAAATATGGGATCTCTGCGGTAAATGTTACCTGTAGTTGAATGAGGATGTAAAATATTGTTATTTTGGTTATTTTATATAATTTTGAAGATTTTGTTAGCGTAGCAAAATTTTGCAAAACCCATACTTAGACTTCCTTGTCTGATGATGATAGGGGAATCTAGAGTTTCTAGGGGTGGGGGATGTACTATGGTAATCTAATCTAAATTAACCTAACCTTTATTTTCCGTTCTTTTAGCCGGTATCCCAAAACAATTGGTCAGGCCCATCCCCCTTCCCCACATCTACCCCGACCCTGATTGGGGTTTCAGTGCTCTCCCTTATTGTGGTGTAACGAAAGGGGGGGGGGGATGTAATGAGGTTACCGAATACTACAGACTGAAGTTCATACAAAATTGGTCAAAATCACCAAGATAAAATATAGTTTCCAAATGAAAAATCTGTTTTATATGTAGTTTAGGCCAGTCGCTATTTTTGTTAACTGTACATCTTTCATACTTACATACATACTAACTTTCCGGCACATTGATACATTAATTACACACAAAAATCGAAAAAAATTCCACTATATAATTATATATATATATATATATATATATATATTATATATATATAATTATATAATATATATATTATATATATATATATTATATATCATATATATATATATATATAATATATATATATATATGGGCTCAAAATTACCGTTAGTGATGCATAATTAGAGAAGACAAGTGTTTTTCTTGATAGACGAGGACATAGGAAAGCCAGACGTGGTGGTCCCACGTGAATGAATCGGATTGCTCATGAAATTAAACCACCTGCCTAAAAAACACACACACACACACACACACACACACACACACACACACACACACACACACACACACACACGGAAGTCTTCATTTAAAATTTGTGGGGAGGTTTGAAGTGGACTGGGTATTTTCTGTAGTTAGATTAAGGTGGCCCTGTGCTTTCACTGTGTTTAGGACAAGTTACATAACGAGTATTTAGTATAATATAGTAAAGGAAATGATGTACAAAACAACAGTTTAAATCACATGGATAAATTTTTTTATACTGAGTTAGTGTCCAAGGAGAAAGCATTTGTTTTTCAACAATCTTGCTCTTGATAAATTAAACAAAATATGACTTGAAGTTCGCTACTGCAGTCTTGATAATGAAATGATTGTGAAATTGATACAAAGATTTAGTAAGTTGATATAGCTGTTAAGTTCATCTTACAACTCTATTAACAAGACCGTGCTTTAGTCAAGTTAATGAGGAGGGTAGTTTCAAATTTCGATGTGTGGGGATACGCATTTACTTTAGTTTTACCACTTTCATTCCTCTTCTCTTTTCCGTCGCTTTGAACATCACTGGAGGGCTGGAATTGTTTTCTTAATCGCATCTGGAAGCTCTTCGTAACAGCGTCATATAGACGGACGTTTTTTTCTCTAAGGCAGCTGTCAGATTTATTGAAGCTCATCGTCGGTTCAAGGAGAGTCTTAAGTGGAGAACCGTCTCATATTTTCAAGATCTTTTATGGAGCGAGGAGGAAAGAAAGGAAGCTATGAAGATGGCTTATGAGAGAGGGAGAGGGGAGGAGGTGGCGGGCCATAATAAATTGAAAGACAAAATAGAGGTGGTAGCAACTTGAGTTTAGTTACCTGTTTTTAAATTTTTTCAAAATTTATTTTTTAGGATTAAACTCTTGTAGTTTAATTTGAAGAGAAAAGTATTGAATAAAATATTTTTAAAATATTAAAGCCGATGCTTTAATGTATTAAAGCTGATGTATTAATTTAATTTAGTAATATCTCCCAGTTCATCCTTTACGTATTTTTTAAGCACACGAACAGTAGATGGGGAAAACATTCACTGCTACGAAATTACTCTGTAATGAATAGTTGAATGACGGCGAATGAAGATAACTTATGAATTATGATTGAGCACTAAGAAGAGCGGGGAGGAGGCCTCCTTTTGCATCCCTGGATGCTTACTCTCACTGGCGTCTTTTGGTGAAAGTTTCTTTTCTCAACCCTCTCTTCCTTCATTCGAGAATTTTTCTACTTGAGGCCACTCGGTCGGAGCATCGCCAAGATTTTAGAGGACTCGAGAGACAACGGAGGGAAAATGCTAGTCACTGAAGGACCTTTGCGAGTGTGGTCCTTGATGTGACCCGGTGGTGTGGAGTGATAACTTGAAGGGTAAGCGACACGTGACTCCCAGACCTGCAATTTGACCTGATCTGGGCGTTGTGGAAGTGGGGTTGCGGGAGAGGGATTAGAGGATGGGGGAGATGGATGATCACCTTGATGAGCGAGGAGGGTTGGAGCCATTGTTTTATTCGATGATGATTTACTTGAACGTAGGTTACGGATCGGATACGGGTGTCATGCTTCAGTTTGGTTGAATGTAGTGTTCTTGCAATTGATTGTGTTCTGTGGTTAGTTATTGTATATGAAAATTTTACTTTTGCACTTACAAACTTAATGCGAACTGCAGTTTGAAGTTATAAATTTAAAGACATTTGCTCAGGGCTTTTAAACCCATTAACAGTTTTTAAAAAAAGTTCTCCCAAAATAAATGATATTTTGTCTGCACTTTCGAGCAATTTTGTTACCATAATACCCTCAGAATGGGGTTGGACGAACACGGACAACTGGGAATCGAGCGCAGTAATTTGAAGCTATTAAGACACCCGCATTGCTTCCAT
>NC_061100.1:46079450-46084450 GCF_015104395.2 Macrobrachium nipponense
TACTTAAGTGCATTACTTGACCATCAAAATATTTTAGTAGGAGTCATAAACACTATAAGAATAATGAGACTGGAAGTGTATCTCGGTTACAGGAAGAAGAATGAAAGTCAAGGGAAATGAGTGTCACCACATATAACCTTCTCTAGGTAGTAGGCCGTCTGTTGTGTGGACGAGAGAGGCGAAAACACCAAGAAAAGCAATATCAAGGAGAAAGGTAGGAGTAGGAGGAGAAGAGTAATGATCGAGATTACTGATATCTTGGGTCAGGCTAATGGTTTTTATTAGATAATGGGAGAGGGGTTATGATGATAATGGATGGGAGACCGGGATAGTAGCTCTAAAAGATAATGCGGAGGGAACTTACCTCGGACATACAGACAAACTTGGTGTCGAGGAACTTCTCTGGAAATGAGAGAGAGAGAAGAAAAGGTTTGTAATATTCTCGTTATTACAAACATAAACAGTATTAAAAAAAATAACACATATACTGACAGACTTCGTGTGTAGGAACAACTCTGTAAATGAGAGAGGAGAGAGGGGAGAGAGAGAGAGAGAGAGAGAGAGAGAGAGAGAGAGAGAGAGAGAGAGAGAGAGAGAGGCGGGGGGGAGGTTAGTAATATTCTCATTATTACAAACATAAACAGTATAAAAAAAGTCAACAGATTTACTGACAGACTTAGTGTGGAGGAACTTCTCTGTGAATGAGAGAGAGAGAGAGAGAGAGAGAGAGAGAGAGAGAGAGAGAGAGAGAGAGAGAGAGAGAGAGAGAGATTAGACTGCAAGGAGGTTAGTAATATTCTCATTATTACAAACATAAACCGTATGAAAAAGTCAATATGTATTGATAACATACCGTAAAATAAGGGAAACGATTAAAACTAGCATGCATGTGCAGCGCGAGTCTTGAACAAATAAGTGGTCAGTGAATACACTTAAATACCGGAGGAGAAGAGTTCTGGTAGCAACAAGACCTCGTAATACTGACGTAAACAAAACGTAGTGTTGGGAGGGTGGGGCAGGGAGGGGAGGGGATGGGGATACCTTAGTTGTTTTTACCGGGTTTACGTGCTCTCCTGGTGTCAGGGAGCTGTTCATGCACCCTTGCCGCTAATTTCATTAAAATTCATTACGTGTTTGTAGCGAGGCGCTCACTCGGTCTCCTCCTTCCGCCGTAATGTTGATGCCATGAATCTGGTCAGGGGTCTCATCTCATGTTGTGAACCTCCTTCGGTGAACGAGGTGAGGAAGAGCGCGAGGAACGCCGAGGAGGAGGAGGAAAAGAAAAGGTGAACATGTGGTGAGCACAGAAGAGTTTTAATGGCTGAGGCATTGGCCGGTAATGACTGGGACCGGCAGGGGATTGTGGGGACAGGGTCTGTGACATAATGGGGGTTACTCCTGCTGGGATAGTTGGGATGTCCCCCGGCGGAGAGCCAAGCACCAACCCCAGGCGGTTATTCACCGTTGCCGCCAACCCCCTTGGCTACCTACCGCTCGGATTCGATAGCCGCCGGCGCTCGATTATTACTATTTCTTTGGACCTTTGTTTCTTTTGTTCGGACGCCGTTTTATTTCTGTTTATAGAAAAGCACAGAACCTTTCATCTCGCTGGAGATGGGACTCTTTGAAATGGTGATGAGATCGGAAATCGTATTTCGCAGTCTTAGATGATACTCAAAATTTGTAGGAACTGTTTACTTAGTCGGGTGATGAAGGAGAGGAGGGAGACGTTTGACGTTTGTTGTTTGTGGATTGAGCGGCCAACGTACCACCTCCAGATTTGCTCCTTGAGTAGTCTGTGTATTTGAAGTTTATTCGGATGTAACTGTTGACAGTCTGTGCATAGTTTTATCGTTTTACCGCCGACTCTCTCTCTCTCTGGTTGGAGAACACGGAGTCCTCATCTCTGGCGAACTAATTTGATCAAAATTTCATAAAGACTGAATCATATCGAACTGTCTTGAACAGCTGGGATGGATACAGACTGTAAAATCAGAGAGATCAGTCTCATGGCCACCCTAAGGATGACGCTGTTTAATAAACAAAAATAGCGGTAGCCCTATTCGACGAACTGCCGTAGGGTAGACTGTCTTGAGGGAGTGCTACGAAATTTATGATAATATTTAGGCTGTACGTGAGAAATGAAGTAGCTTCCAGCGTAGGCGTGAACGACATTACACATTGCACATTTACAGAAATGAGTTGGGCTTTCCCCCTAATGTACAGCTATGTGCATTAAAACCGGGAGCCTTTGCTGTCCATTTTCACTCAAAGATGCTTTCTGCCCCATCTCACACACTATTTTGCCAATCAAAATGACTCGTTCTGTCATTTGCAATCACGGCCTCTTATTTAGAATTTTCTCCAACTTAGCATTTCATCCATCACTAATTTCTCCGTAGGGGGGGGGGGGGGGGCTGTTGCTCGTGTCGTCAATGCGCCTCACGGGGTACATCGTATGCATTACTCAAGGTTCTTTGCAGCGTCCCTTCGACCCCTAGCTGCAACATCTTTTATTTCTGTTACTCTCTCTCCGTTCATAGTATCTTCCTTACTTTCCACCCTCTCGTTACATTTATTTCATAGTGCGACTGCGAGGTTTTACTTTTGTTAAGCCTTTCAAACCTACCTACTGTTTCCTTTCCAGCGCTGATTGATCTCTTAGGTCGTAGTGCTTGGCTATTGGCCTAAACTCTATATTCCGTTCCATTACATTCCTTCATCAATTAACCAGATAGCCATCTGGGCAAGTCAAGCTCCGGATAAGCCAGACCTGACGACATTGCTTTCGGTAGCGGTTACGAATCATGTCCGAATAGAAACGAGAGGGTATCGACGAGGCAGCCCCCCTCCCCCCCCTATCTCTCGTGGCGGTACCACTAATATGAAGGGTACGTAAATATAGTTGAAGTTGATCAAAAATGACCAAGAAAAAGATATATCAAGGGTAAAAAAAAACTTGTTGCTGTTTACGCAACTAGTGCCTAAAACAGCAATATTGAAATGGAGATAAAAGGCGATCAGTAGAGGGGGGGTGGGAAGGGCGGGTGACGGCATCACCCGCATGACCACCATCTTTCACATACGCTATGCCGAGGCACGTAACCTTTCTTTCCCCTTTTCTTCTGATGACCTCCGCTGACGACCGAGCTTCTAAACGATTCAGCATCAGTTCAATTTGATGTTTACAGTAATTGCAATCAAGGAGAAATTACTTGGCAACTTAGTAGCCGAACAGTGGCCCTGACATGGAACCGATATTATTTTGTAAAAGTAAAAAGTCTGGGGAATAAACAAAATGTACCTATATGATTCTTCACTCCAACGAGCGCAATCTAATTTAAGAGCTGAAAGAGCTCCGGAAGGCATTAGATACGTAATCGCGTAACATTTTATTGCAAAACTCAAGAGCTCAAGAACAGGAAGTCTTATGTAATGGTCATCTTCGTATCAAGAACTTTTTGTCGGTTAATGGTTTTAAGCCTCGCTAGGAAGGTGACGAGAGAGCCATTTAGGATGATGGGTGATTCTTTTGTATATATCTTTATTAATTGCGTATTTTATTCATGTTGGAGTGAATTTGCGGATTTAAAGACTAAACGTTCTCAGAATTATTTTAATATGGCGATTGTTTTTTAAAAGTAGAAAGTGTACCTACTGCCTGAAGAGTGAAATGTTACAGAAAGTAAGACTTGCCAAAGAGGCTCTGTGGAAAATATTGGTTATGTCGAGGTATTAATTACGCAACAAGCAATATGACATTTCGTCTTAAAAATTTCCCACGAAAAAGAACTTGCCTTCAATATAAGCCCTGCAGCCAAGTATCCAGTGTCATTGCCCTCAAGTGAAAGGGAAAACGATGCTGCTTGGCTTTTGATAACACTACTTCTAGTAGTAAAGGCTATTCCACTCAGTTTGCATTTTTCATTTGTTATACATCATCAGATAGTACCTTTGACGTCATTACACGTTTTCCATTGAATAGTAAATCATTCCAATGTCGCTGATTAGTGTAAGCTGCAGAATATATATTGATAATTATAGTTATAGTACATGCTTATGGGTTTATGCACAGTGATAAATAATAAATTGAATACGCCAAACACACTGGAAATGGAGTATATATGACTTAAATTTCTGGTTATGTTTTAAAAAAAATTTATCCTTGTGTAAAGTGTATATATATATATATATATCTATATATATATATATATATATATATATATATATGTGTGTGTGTGTGTGTGGTTGTGTGTATTATATATATATATATATATATATATATATATATTATATATATATATATATATATATGTATACACTTATACATATACTTATACTTATATGCATATATTATCGGATTTTCGGTGAAATATTCCATTTGAGGCGAATTGACTAGACAGTGGGAGAACACATTCATCCAAGATTTGTTAGGTGCTTGGCAGAACTTCTAGTATTGATATAGATACATGTGATAAGTGTTCAAGCATCTGAAGAACATATAAACAATGCTTTATTCCCATTCAGACTGTGACCATGGTGAAGAAAAGATAATTCAAGAAACTTAGTGCAGTTTCAGGATAATTTGAATTCATATCTTTGTAAAGGGAGTTGTGTATGACGTTAGAGAAAATAGGTTCTGGGGTCATTTGTTGGTGTCGGCACTTAAGGTCAGCTCATTTTCATTGCTTTATGGCGACAGACAAATATGAATACAGATGAAACCCTTCGGGCTGGTGACTTTAGCTAATTAATTTTTTTGAACATGGGATTGTTGGGTTTGGTTACCATATTTAAAAACGTTAATGCATATGTTATATATATGTATGTATGTATGTGTATGTGAAAAAAAAATATATATATATATATATATATATATATATATATATATATATATATGTGTATATATATATATATATATATATATATATATATATATATATATATATATATGTGTATATATATAATACTTATACATATATATATATATAGAGAGAGAG
>NC_061100.1:46091950-46111950 GCF_015104395.2 Macrobrachium nipponense
CTCGGCGATGAACTTGTTTATATACTCAGCCTCGTGACACTTCCCTTAAAGGGAAACTTTTGAGTTTTTGATGCGCCGGGTTTCATTCTATATTTTAAAAGTTCAGCGCTTAAATTTATCACTAGATATTCAATATTAGATTTCAGTTCATAAATTGACCACCGTATATTATTGAATATATTTAGATTTCGGCTCATAAATCTCCCTCCTTATATTATATTTGGATTTCAGTTCATAAATCTCCGTGATATTTTATATATAATTTCTATTCATAAATCTCCCTGATATTTTATATTTAGATTTCCGTTCATTAATCTCCAGACCCTAAGTCTCCCTCGTTATTTTACATTTGAATTTCAGTTCAAAAATCTCCCTCCAAATTGTATTTTTAGATTTCAGTTCATAAATCTCCCCCCATATTTTGTTTTTTATTTCAGTTCATAAATCTCCGTCCATATTTTATATTTATATTTGTTCATAAATCTCCCTCCATATTTTATTTTACATTTGCATTTCAGTTCATAAATCTCCCTCATATTACTTTAGATTTAGATTTGTTCATAAATCTGATATTTTATATTTAAATTTCAGTTCATAAATCTCCCACATGTTTTAAATTAGATTTCTGTACATAAATCTCCCTCATATTATTTTGCATTAAGATTTCAGTTCATGAATAATCCTCTTCATATAATTTTACACTTAGAATTTGGCTGTAAAAAAAAATCTACGTCGATAACACAGTAGACGCTTTAATGGATTAGCGGGACTTGACGTCGCAAAGCATCCGCAACCAGAAACAGGTAACTGGCCTATTTGAGGAAGGGATTAAGTTCGACTGGTTGGACGTCTGATATTCGTGGAGTACTGTCGGGTTTGAATGGAGCGAGGACGTTACTGTCGACCTTCCCTTTTCTAGGAGCCCCTTGAATGGCTGAAAAGAATGGACGGAGCTTTAATTTGGGAGTTCTGTACTACTGGCAGATATGGTCGGGAGGACAAGAGGTTATAGTCGGTTAAAGGTTATTAATAGACTTTTTAAGGTCGAAGACTCTTGGTGGATAAGGAATGGAATGCTGGCTTTTTTTTCGGGGCAGTGACAGGTCGAATTACTTGGGTATGGGTTTTGAAACATTCTTCTGTTTTAGCTTCGTTGTATTGTGTAAATGTTTTTCATTTTTATAGTTATAAATAACATTAAAATTAAGGATTTTTTTTTGGAAGAGGACCTCATTTTCCCCTTACATTCTTTTCACGCGAATGTCTGTCTTCAGTCGAGTATAAATGACCTTTTTGGAGACATTATACTCGACCCAACATATTTTGACTAAAGCGTCAAATACAACAGCTGTCAACACAGTCTACGTAGGTTAAGATATGTAAAACTGTATCGCTTACGTAATAAATGTTTATGCATAGTAGTATAAGATTCCGTGTGATGTACGTTGATTATTTTTTTACGTGTACTTACGTCTTGTAGAAAATGGACGAACTGGAGTAGACGCGTTACAGAGTTGTGTTTAGTACAACAAAAGATGAATGCAGTAACTGGTAGTTCATCAGATTCCAGCAACCATTCAGGAACCAATTAACGTAACTGAAATGATAATTCAGTTCGATATAGTATCCATATTTCATCCGGATATTCTCAGGACATCGTTAAGATCGCTGATAATGGACTCGGGATATTTTTCATCACCTGCACAAATTTTTTCTTTCTTTTTTTATCTAAGCAAGTTTTCTCTTCCTCTGCCTAAGTTAGGATCCCCACTTCATCTCGGTTTTTGCACCCTCCCTCCGGGCTACCTGTCTTGTATTTCTTCTGTTCAGTTTGTATTTACCTAAGTGAATGTGAGTCAATTTTATTTAGTCTACAAAATCTTCCAGTCTTCTTTATTTCCTCCATTGTCATTTTTATATATCCAAATAAAGTTTAATAACTGTACAGTATTGTAGCAATTGAAGAGTTTGCCTCTCTCTCTCTCTCTCTCTCTCGCTCTCTCTCTCTCTCTCTCTCTCTCTCTCTCTCAATATATCCAATTTGATTTTAATATCAGAAATGATTGTGCAAGGCTTTTAGGGAGAGTGGCCTCGTATTTTCATGGTTGCTTTTGTACAACAATACGTATGTTTAGCTTCTATTTCCTTTCACTGCTCCTTAATGAGAATGGCTTTAGGCAAGTCATGTTTAGCTGACCGGACTTATTCGTATTCTTTTTTTTCTTTATTTTTTTTTACAGTATATAGATTGTTTTACAGCAACCATCCATTTTTTATTTGGTACTAAGATGAGAGTGGTCATACTCTTCATTTATTTAATCTATATTTCATTACGAAGGTTGTCTTTGGTTCTGTTTGTATGTCAGTTTACCCGTGTGTTTGCGTGTTTTTTTTTATCTGTTTATATTTGAGTGTATTAGCAGGGTTACGCAAAAAATCTTTCGTTGGGCTTACAAAAATTTGCCAAAAGGTGGGACACGTGGCTGATCAAAAGAGGTCGAATTTTGTTAGAATCACGTAATTTTTTGGGAGAAGATATTTTTCGCATGTTGGGTAGATAAGCTTTTTTTTATGTTCCAAGACACTAGCTTAACCATTACTGTTAATTTTGGTAATTGTGTTCAGACGTTACTACTTGGATTTATAAACAGTTTTGCTGTATCCAAATGCTCCTTACATAATAATGGCTTGAACATCTTCATATGAGTCTAGTCCAGACTAGACTGAGACAAAAGAAAAATGAGAAATAAGTACGAATAAAAAATATCACTATCTCAAAGGAAGAAACAGTCTTTTATTAAAATTTAAGAGAATCGCTGAAAACAGATTGTATTTGCTCACATTCCAATTCTTTACCGAAATTTCGTTGTGTTCAGAGGTAGTGACCTTTGGAGGGTTATCATTTTTAATTTTATGTGTAAACCCATACAGTAGTATGCCTGTCACCATTAATTTGAGTCTGTCAAAGTAATCTTTTCATAACACCACCTACGCAGTTAAAGGGATCTCGATCATTATGCGTAGGTGGATAAGGAAGAATGTCTGTTTGTCGTGTCATCATGGTCATTACAACTCCTCGTATACGGTTGAAGAGATCTCAGACAGCCTTGGTAAAAATGTCAGCCATTATGCTTGGATGTGCATAAAAGGCGATCTCCCGTCTGGATGCCCTTTTGTGATGCCCATTGCTTTGTCACTTCAACTCTTACACTTTTCAAGGGATTTTAATCCCCATCTCATTGTGGGAACTTCTTTACATACAACATATGACAACATATGTGACACATGGAATAAACTGCCACCAAAAGTTGTAAACAGCAACAGAGTGGAAGAGTTTCGAAGAAAGCTAGACAAAATCATTAGGACACTGTGAATTAACAGTAAACCTGCTCCTAGAGATTAGTGAGCACACGATGTTTTCCTCGGTTGGACTAATAAGTCTTTGAGACATCCTAAGCCTTGTAACTCCTTGTAGTCAGACTTGTACATACTGTAGGTAGACCATCGTGCAGAGAAGTGCACGAAGGAAAATTTTTTGTATGTTTAAGCATTTGCTACACTTTACTTGCCATTACAGCTTTGATAAATGTATCTATGTCAACTTCGTATATATGCAAACCATCATTCTTGGGTATGCGTGCGAGGCGATTGTTTTGTCTGCCAGCTATCTGTCAGAGTACCTGTCCCACATTTAGCGCTGCATTACAACCACCTTATAGGGTTGAAGGAATATTGGTCAAACTTGGTGAAAGGTAGACCATCTTGCATAACTTTAGTGAAGGGGGATTTCGATCTGTCTATTAGTGTGTGTCGCGTATAATTTGTCATTGTAACGTTTCTTAGATGAAAGGATTCCAGTATACGTTGTCATTGTAACTTTTCGTAGATGAAAGAGATTTAAAGTATACCTTCTCATTGTAATTTTTCTTAGATGAAAGGGATTTCACGTATGCCTTCACGTAACGTTTCTTAGATGGAAGGGATTTCACGTATGCCTTCACGTAACGTTTCTTAGATGGAAGGGATTTCACGTATGCCTTCACGTAACGTTTCTTAGATGGAAGGGATTTCAAGTATACCTTGTCATTGTAGTGTTTCGTAGATGAAAGGGATTTCACGTATACCTTATCATAACTTTTCTTAGATGAAAGGGATTTCACGTATGCCTTCTCATTGTAACGTTTCTTAGATGAAAGGGAATTCAGTTAAATTTGGTATAAAAGTAGACAAACACGCATAGGTGTGCATGAAGTGGTGTGTGTGTCTCTGTCAGTGTATCTGTTATGCTTGCTGTTATCGCATCTCCTTTTGTGAATGAGGGACTGAAGTCTGTTCTGATCAGTAAAACCATCATGCTTAGATGGCCATGAAGGAAGAGCTTCCGTCTTGACTGTCCTTCAGTGCTTTTGCCACTCAGGCCTTCTTATTGTAACTCATGCACGGGTGACGGACAGAGCAAGAGGGACATGTTTCATTATAAACACACACACACACACACACACACACACACACACACACACACACACACACACACACACACACATATATACATATATATATATATATATATATATATATATATATATATATATATATATATATCTTGCAAGATTTTCGCTCTTGGTGAGCTGAAGTTTAATAATGAAGACGGACAGGGAGAAGACTGGAGATCATTTCTTCATTTTATTTGGGAATCCGTTCCCATCTTCAGGGTTATAAATAGAATAAATTTTTTTTTACAATATTAAAAATTATAATTATTAGCTTATTTTAGCATACTTTATTTTTAATATTGTAAAAAAATTAATTCTCTTTATAGCCCTGAAGATGGGAAAGGAATCCCGAAACGTAGGTGTAAATAAAAAGAAGAAATTATCTCTAGTGTTCTCGCTGTCCTCTTAATTTTATATACTCCTGTGCGTATATTTGTTTCCATTGGTTTCTTTTCATCCCCCCTCCCAAAACCCACCTTTCCTCACTACATCAGCTTCCCCCCCTCCCGTCATCCCCCTCTCCCCCCGTTTCCTTTTCTCCCCTCGTGGATACAAGAGCTGCATTATTAACTAAGGGGAACCGAGGGGAAGTTATTGGTTCGAGGAGCGTTCCCTCTCTCTTGTGTGTATATGATTTTGGTCATTGTTTTGATGAAAAGATAATCATTGAGAATTGCGCTCATTGTTCCTCACTCGTCGAGAACTTGGCTGCTGCCATGATATTCTTTTCGCACTGTTACACTTTTATGGTTTTTTATCGTTTCGAGAGACAGGAGAATTTAGAGTGTAAATAGGATAAGACTCATAAATGATTACTGAAGTCGCTTAAAAACTAAGCTACTTACATGAGTGTAGCCTCATAAAAACGTTATAATTGTTAACAAGGAATTGTGCCTTGAAAGGAGGAAAGGCGTCTTCTGGAGAAGGTACTACGGAATGGGACGGGAGTTAATTTTCTTTCATGGATGCCGTAGTCGAGGAGATAGTCCTGTAATCTTATTGATCCAGATCTTGTGAGAGAAACAGATAGGGGAGAAGGATGGCGATGTGAGTGAACTAGAGCAAAAGAGATGTGCGAGAGTGGGAGACAGACAGACAGACAGACAGACAGCAGACAGAATAATGTCTGCGTTCTGGAACACGGTGAATGTAAAATAATTTTGTAAATATCAGTCAGGAAGGGACCTCACCAGGCATGTTAGTTTTTGCGTATTAATTTTGTTGGCAATATATAGCAATAAAACACTGGAATGGCATTGGCAATTAGAAAACATTAAAAGGAATATTAAGATACTTTGCGAAGCTGAAGACGGTTGGCGTAGGTAGTGGGGTGAGTGTGAATTAAGATTGGTTTTTATTACGACTCGACCCGTCTCGGATGAAGTTTGGTTATTGATGAGGTTTTATTATTGCTTTTATTAGGAGGCTTAAGCTGGCGATGGCCTTGTGGCGTCGCGAGTCCTACGCTCATGGCAATTATGCTCTCCTTTTAGTTCATTTTTCTTAACTAGGGCAACCTAGATAAGAAAAATGCTTGGATAACTAATTTTTTTTTTGGTAAAATAACCCTTTTTTTTAATTTTGAATTGGGTTGAATCATCACCTTTTTTGTGTTAATGAATTGAATAGCAGAATATTGTAAAAATTAAATATTCAATAAAAAGCGGTAGAGTGAGGTATATACACACGGCAAGGACAAAACTATGAATATTATCACTTATTAGTATTAATAAGGAAACATCGAGCAGAATAAGAGCACCAAATCGTCACGTCAAGTAGATGTCTGTGTTGAAGCGTCACTTCAAGGTCTCAAGCAAGTAGCTGCTGCATACGAATTCCCTCCACCAGAAAGGTTCGGGACGGAAGGCTTTTCTTTGTTTCTTTTCGCAGGTTATTATAGCTCTGCGGGACGTGCTTCTTCCCAGGCGTTTAGGATTACGCGTTAAAGAGATTTTTCTTTTAGCAAATATATTTTACAGTTTTTTCATCCATGGGGCATGACAAAGAGGACTTGAAAAGATTTCTACAGGTGATTTTTTAGTCTTCCGTTTTCTTTCGTATATCTGCCTTTAGTCGTTCAGTGAGACCGCGCCTACATGCAGGTGCGCACGAAGAGAGGATTCGCTTGTGTGGGTATCTCCATGGGCACTATATTCATACTTCATATGTGGTCGTAAACCTCACTCAATTTACATGCTTACACACTTCGTATTGTTACTGGGATTGCCTTCGTAGATCGCGTTTGAGGTTTCCTGTGATTACTGGTTATTACAAGCAGGTCTGCTCGAGGGGCTCATAGTAGTAGATAAAGATGTGGATTGTTTAAAATTTGGATTTGCAAGACTTTATAGGTTATGAAACAGCGAGTGCTTGAAAATCTTTCACACAAATAAAGGATAAAGGAGAAGCATTTGTCTTTTTTTTTTTTTTTTTCTTTTTTTTTTTTTTTTTTTTTTTTTTTTTTTTTTTTTTAAATACTAAGTTATGAAGATATGTTATGGTCGGTCGATCGATCGGGAGAGAGAGAGAGAGAGAACGTGTTACATTTGTAGTGCAGTTTTTCTTAGAAGTATGATCGCTTTTAAATACTAAAGTATAGTTTTTCAATTTCGACGTGAACATAGTTCTTTTATGAAAAGAGAACTTTTTATACATTTGTACGTTCGTTTCTCCATAGATATTGAAATGGGCAATTCATAGGTGAAACAAAGCTTCTTAAGTTACTAATGTTTATCTTTGGAGAGTCATAGTCATTCTCATATTTATAATTTAGTGTCTTTCAGCGGTAAGGTTTACTTGAGTCTGAAAAGAGCTGTGAACAGACCATCACTTCTGTAATTAAAAGAGGAATGGTCGTTGTTTGGCTTAGATAGAAATTAAAGATATTCGGGAAAGTTTGAAGTTTTTATTTTATTTATTTTATTTATTTTATTTGTTATTTTTATTTTTATTTTTTATTTATTTATTTTATTTTTTATTTATTTATTATTTATTTATTTATTTATTTATTTATTTATTTATTTATTTATTTATTTATTTATTTATTTATTTATTTATTTATTTATTTTTATCACCTCCAACGACGCGGGACGCAAAGGGTCTCAGAACATCAATTGAGATCATTTAGATATTTTTTCAGTGGGCTCTTGTCATTGAAACTTTCTAGTAAATGACTTACCAGCGTTTCCTTATTTATACCTATTTTTCCATGCATTTCCACAGTGCCTTTTCAACATCATTTTAGTAATACCCGCAGATTAGAGGGATTTCGAAAGATACTCCTATTTTTATATTGAAAAAATTAATCCTAAGGTAGATTGCAGCGAATCTGGTGTTTTGTCACCTTTTAATAACTCAATACTTTGATGGTGAAATGGATGTTATTTAGATGTAAACTTGAATCGATGCTTTATCAACCTTTATAGAGTTTGGATCCACGTTTTTATCATCTGAAAGGAAGGGATCCGTCTGAATAGAGGAGAAAAATGTTTCCTTTTATCTAATTATGGGCTGAAATAAATATTGATTGTTTACTTTTGGCCTGAGGGCACTCGAACTACACCGAGGCTGAATGTTTGAGAAATTGATAAAACAAAGAAATGAGTGTGATGAGAGTCTACTGTTGGTGGTGTGGTGTTTGTTTTCTGGATCGAGAGAAAGTGGGCGGGGCTTAGTGAGCGAAAAACCCCTACGCCGTTTATTTTGGGTGTCCCCTCCCCCTCCCGAGCTCATCTCTAAGGTCAATAGTGATGACCCTCGACTCTCCTCATCTCTCTTCCTTTCCATTCATTTATTCTATTCGTTTTTTGTTTTTTCCTTTCCCTAACTCCTTTCTTATCCTTTCTCGTTCAGTCATGCGTGTTGGGAAGGTTGGAAGGCTTTCACAACGTATTTTTTGCCTATTTTTTTCAAATTCATGAAAATTACATTACAGGCATCGTTTTGTATTTAGAATTTTTTTTAATATAATTCTGCAACTGAAGCTTTACTGTGCAGTGGATTTGTGTATGAGTGATATATATATATATATAATATATATATATATATTATATATATATATATATATTTTATGTAATAAAATATTATATTTATTTAATTTAATTGTTTGTTTATATTTTGACTCGTTTGATAATTAAATATCACCATGTATCGTCTTAACAACAAATGTGACTACAACCATGGCAAATTCCAAGTTTTTTATAGGTCACATGCCACTCAGACTGTTTTGAGATTTTCTTTTAGACAAATTCTCTTAAACAAAATGTCAGAATTAAGCGAGTTTAATTTATATATTTTCTCTTTATTTTTCTTATTATCCGCTTCTCTGGCTCAGCGACATTTCTTTGAACTATCCAGTATTCATGTTGGGAAATTCTAGCAAATGCTGAGGGGGCTGTTTCATTGAAAAGCAGGATTCTTGTCATTTATCTGGTAACTGGTATTAACAATGTACTGGTGAACAGGGATCTCGGGTCTAGGTCAAGTAGGGGTCGTCATCGTGCTGTTATTAATTATTTCGTGACTATAGTTTGAATCCGGGTCGGGGTCGTCTCTGGTATACGATTGGTGTTGCTTTCAGCAAGATCTAGTAGATAAACAGGTCTAACACTCCCGAGAGGCTGTGACGTCACCGACGCCCGGCACGCCACTATTGAACTATTCCTTAGATCTGTCTTATGAGGCGTATGGAGTTTTTCCAAAAGTTCCAGAGAATATAAGGTTTTTTAAAGCCAGAAGATAGCTTTAGTGGCTGTAATGCATTTTATTTTCAGAGTTTCCAATATACAAGATTTACTTTTAAGGAATATTTAATAAGAAATCTCTTGAATATGCCAATAAGCCTATAGTTTTACTGTAAATATCATATCTAATTGGTGTTCTCTCCCTTTCTTTTGTTCCCATGAAATTTTTTTTCTTCTAGATCTTGGGTGACAGTTACAAAGAAACATCGCTGAGCCAGAGAAAATATATGAAATTAATGTGCTTAATTCTGCCATTTTATTTAACAGGATATAATAATGATGATAAGTTGAGTATGGCTCCAGTAGCTAAAGCGTCATGGCAATAAAAATGCGAAGCGTATAGTTCGTATTTCAGTACTTCATGTCCTTAGCAAGAAAATCAGTTATTATAATTTTTTTTCGTTTTGTTTTGTTAGAAGGGTTACTCCTGATTTTGCGACTTCTTTTTAGTAGGGAAAAGAAGAGAAAGGCGGCCTATTGGAAATGAGGAGAGACGAGGCGAGAGGTTATGGGAAAATCTTTTCCAAGATCTCGCTGCATTGAACTTGTCTCCTCCTCGGAGTTGTAGCAATTTATTGACTTCCTCCGGCAGGGAAGAGTCTGCTGCTGCTGAGGTCTCGGGTTTTTTGACCCAGTTATTTATTGCTCCTTTCACTGTCGGATCCTTTCATATTGCCTTCGAAGCGGCTTTGATAGTCCCGTTGCGGTCGCCGCTATGAATAGTTTCTGGGGCGATGTTTTGATATGACTATTTTTTGAAGCATTTTTTCTTTCTAAAGTGTTTATTGGCACATTGAAATCCGATTTGTCTTGTCAGCTTTGCTGTAGTTAACAAACTGAAAATGTTATTTACTTATTTATGTATTCCGTAATTGGATGGAGATGGAGGATGCAGTGAAATTTTTCCCTGAACAAATTAAATCTGCAAGAAACTTGTTTTGATCCTGCCAAGAAATGAATGTAAAAACCAGTTGCAAAACCAAGAGTTCCACTACCATAACAGATAACCCAGTTCCTCCTTGAAAAAACCGTTTCTGTCAGTCCTTCTTAACCGGGACGTTTCATTCTAATTTTCATTCCATTAATCGATTCTTGGAAGCAAAATGTCAGTTGAATGAAGTCTCGCGAGTCTTTCAATGTTGCTTTGCAGGTGCTGTCATGCAGGGTGTTTAGGCTTCCCGTGGGCGGATGTGGGCGTGCCGTTCTCTGTCCCAGGTGGACTTTTTTTTTTTTCTTTTTTTAAGTATTGCTGGGTGATTGTTGTGGGCTAAAGGGGGAACACCTGTCTCAACGACAACGCCCAGGCGTATTCATCTGATACGCGCCCCCGTACTAGTGGAAAGAGAGAGAGAGAGAGAGAGAGAGAGAGAGAGAGAGAGAGAGAGAGAGAGAGAGAGAGAGAGAGAGAGAGAGAATCTTGTAAATGGATTTTAGCTCGATTGGGAGAGGATTACCTCGTCAAGACACACTTGTTTTAGTGGCAGACGTCTTAACGGAATAAAGAACACTTATGACGATGTTCTCTCTTGTGGACACACGAGAACGAACACGGTCTGGTTGCTACCCTCATCAGTTGACTAACAGCTAGATATTTTGATTCGCACCCTATATTGACAGACATACCAGAATTTAAGGAACATCCTGAAATAGACCCTACTTGTCCCGTTTGAGAGGAGGATCGTGTGCAGTGATGAAAGCTGTTTTAAGTTGTCATTTCTGCATCGAAATGAACAAATAAAACACACGCACAGACACACACACAGTTAACAACTGTGTTTTGGCGTCTATTATGATGTTCATCGTCAGTTGTCTGTTCAAGTTCTATACGGGATAAAACCTTGGGGTTAATTGTTGTCATTTCTTTCGTGAAAAAACGACATCGTTCTGCCCTTTTCATGCCTCTTCAGGCTAAATGTTTTCTGTAGTTGTCTGAGCACTTATATTTTATTCCGGATTTGAATTGCTCTTAAAAGCTGTTGAACTGTTACCGATTCATCCGCTCGCCCTTTCGTTAGCTATTTTATCAAACCTCCACTGGTTTCCTTTAAATGCTAATGTGTAGTTTTGTTCGTGTTGACCGGATACTAAGGACTGTTTCGTTCTTATCCGTTGCGGAGCTGTTGTCAAGGAGCCGTTTCCTAAATTATCTTCACCTGTCATGGAGATGCCGTTAATGTGAATCAGTGGTCGGAGCGGTCACGTCAAGGGATCTTATCACCTTGTACTTGAACCTAATGTTATTTGTGCCAGTGTGTACGGTGAAGATAAATGTATCGCTACATCATTGAGCTTTTTCGCACAATCGATTCTATGATGTGTAGGTTGTGTATGGTACTTGTACCGAACTCTTATCAGTGGTTCTCGCATTAGGACTACATGGGTTTTTCCTTGTAGAGTTTGTCACCGGAAAGATAAGTGGACAAATAGGCGAGTACACGAGGAACTTTGCCAAATAGTGCGAAGGATGCATATAACTATTTTGGCGTTTTTTCGTAGTGAAGTGGATGTTGACCCTCAGACATCTGGAGTTCTTGCTAAAAATAATTTAATGCTGCAAGAAAGTCATGTTTTGGTTTCAAGCCTTCTCGGTGATCGCAGAGATGTTAATGACATCAAAGGCCTCGGATCTCTTGTTTTGCTTTTCCTGTAAAAACTACTAACCCCTGGATGTCGCCAGCGACGTTAGGCTGTTTTCTTACTGGCACAATTGCTTGGGTAATTATAATTTAGCCGATGGTCGTTGAGATTTCTAGCTGGGAATCTTGCATTGGATCCTTCACAAGCGCTGTTTCTACATTAAAAACATTACTGTTTAGTCCTTGGTACTTGGTTAGGTGCCATCGTGCCACTGCCCAGTAACAAGATGTTTTCATTCTTGTTGCAGTCGAACCCTGGAACAGAGATAAGGATGTTATGTGATTGCAAGATAGCTTTTAAAGCCTGCCTTAATTCTCCATGCTCTTGTCTGTTTATTTGATTGTGTGTATTTTGTAGTTTGGGTTTTTGGTTTTTACAGAGGCATTCTGTTATGTGGAGGTTTGTATGGCAATTCTATTGCTCTTTGGCTCTTATGATGATAATTTTAAACCATAATTTAGTGTCTTGTTCGGTCGCCATTATTCTTTAAGCAGATAGTATACACTGTAACTCTTAATAGTCCCTCACTAAATATTGTTTTCTTTTAGATGAATGTAATGATCTGATGCACACACACAGAGAGAGAGAGAGAGAGAGAGAGAGAGAGAGAGAGAGAGAGAGAGAGAGAGAGAATTTAATTCCTTCAGGTCAAACACACCTTGACGAGATCCGTTAATTCTATTTTTATTCATGAAAAGGCAGGTAGTATTTCACAAATGGGGATGGTCACGACTCCCGTTGACCCGCGGGATCTCTATACTAGGTGAAAAAACCACTTGCGTTATCTTTGTTTGAAGAGTTAGACTCTTAGCATATGAGAGAGAGAGAGAGAGAGAGAGAGAGAGAGAGAGAGAGAGAGAGAGAGAACGCTACTGGTTCACAATACTGTGTGGAGACCTCTTGACAAGGCTCATAAAAAAATGTAATATGATCTATAATAACACAAGGGCCGTCTACCAAGGGCCTATAGTGACAATACGCTTCCGGATTCGTTGGCTAAAACCATGTCATAAAGACAGCATTGTACGTTAACACGCTCTCTCAGTTCTTATGCATATTTTAACACTGACAATGGAAATAATCCTGAAAAGAAATGAATTTGTAAATTGCGTAGTATGTAGAAGTCTCTCTCTCTCTCGTTTTAGTTATATGCCGTCTCTAGGGGTGTATAGGGAGTAGGATATGCTGTCTCTAGGGTTGTATAGGGAGTAGGACATAGCACCATCTGCCGTGTAATAGTTGGAGTGTAACAGGATTAAAGAATCGTGCCTTTTTCCGTTGTTTTAAGAGGAGAGGGAGAAGTCTATGAAGTTATTTTTGGAAGGAAGTCTGTTGTGATGTCTCTCTTAATATGAGCAAGGCACTGTTCTGTCTTTTCGTGTATTTCTTGCATTTTGATTTTTCCTGTGTTTTTCTTCAATATATTTTGACTACTTTCCTTTTTCTTATTGCATATGTGGGAGGCTGCGTATCGCTTTTGAATTTTGTCGGCCCATGTACTTGCCATAAATTGTTTATATACTTTGAAGTCTTGCCACGCTGTCGAATTATATTTACGTATGTTTAGATTTTATACCAGTTCAGATTCATCTTTCGTCATGATTTTTTTTTTCACCATGCGCACACGATAAGAGAATTGCATATTTTCCATGATATTTTTTAAGCACTCTCTCTCTCTCTCTCTCTCTCTCTCTCTCTCTCTCTCTCTCTCTCTCTCTCTCTCTCTCTCTACACACACACACACACAGGGCGGGTGATATACCTTCCCGGTTTAACGGTCGACCTTCCTCTGGCCGTTAGTTTTCTGAAATTAGATGTAATGATGAAAAGCTCTTTTTGAGGTGGCCTCTGTTTTAAGAAGATTGGACTTTTCATTCACTTACTGTAGGGAACGACATCGCATTCTGGAACGGTGTGTTTTCTTGTTATGAGGTTACAGTTATTTGTTTGTTTTTAGTCAGCTTGACTTCTTATTTGTAATGATAATGTATTTTGCATTGTGTTCGTAGCTCGCTCTCGGGTGCACATGCTATATATACTTATTGTGAAGTTTTTGCAATATATGTATATACTATATATATATATATATATATTATATATATATATATATATATATATATATATATATATATATATATATATATATATATACTATATATATAATATATATATATATATATATATATATATATATATATAATATATATATATATATATTATATATATATATATACTAGAAACCTAAACTACATAGTAAGATAATGATATAAAAACATTAAGTTAATAAACACACATACCCTTTATATTACCTGAATGTTTTTATACCATCATTAAGTATCTTATTGTGAATTGTAAAGTCATTGTGTGCACTAATCCATAAAATGTCCGTTGTGTAAATGTTTGCCGAGAACTCTAATGGTGGTCTTTTTGTTTGAATAGGATTTCTGGCATATTTAGGCCTATTTTGTTACTCTGAAGTGAGGGTTCATATTTTTTTAAATACTTTTTTTTTTTTATAGAGAAGGCATCTGCTTAATAATCTACTTAATAAGGCAGACCATTTAGATGATAGAGGAAGCATCTGCTTAATAATCTACTTAATAAGGCAGACCATTTAGATAATAGAGAAAGCATCTGCTTAATAATCTACTTAATAAGGAAAACCTTTTAGAAATTCTTACAGGCTATAAATTAAGTATGTCTCAATTTGTCTGGAAGGAGAACCCTGAATTTGAATATCGCTTATTTTGATCGCGTTTTTTTATACTTTCACTGAAGACCATTCGGTTCGGTATTCTTGGGCCTAAACGATCCAGGAAGTGTTTCTATCGATTGGCCAAAGGAGCTCTTTCACCGAAGGCTCCCTCATCCATAGATTTCGACACGAGGGGCATTGTGCGGCGGCTATTTCAATCCGTCTTGTGTGGCGCCCCTGCGTTGGAACCCCCGTAACAATCTCCTCTTCATTCTGTCACTACAGAGAGATGAAGAGCTTCCAGGGATCGATCTCTCCATTGCCTCCTCGAGTAGGATTCCTTCTCATTTTTCATTTGGGGTCACGCGGCCCAAGGTGTGCTTGGCGGCGCTTGTTCGAGGCAGGGCCTGGTTCGCCGGTTGGCGGAAGTATATTACGTACATCCTTTGTTGTAAGGGTTGTGACGTTGGTTGGGTGAAAGATGCTGTGGTTGTTGCATGGTCCTGGAGATGTTTTTGTTTGATGTGAGAAATGTTGCTTTTATCTTTTGGTGTGAGAGATGTTCGTTGCTTTGGGAAAATGTTGGACGGCGTCGGATGAGATCTTGCGTTGTTTGTTATAATGTAACTGATGTGACATTTTGAAAGGCCTAGTGTTTCGTTCGGTAGTCTGCTCTGAGTGATGATTCTTGATTATAGTGGGCGATATAATCTATTTTTTGTTCAGGAACGTTATGGACAGTGGCTAATTAGAATGATTTAACTGACCTACTTTAATGTGAATGATGTTACCAGAGAAAATTTGTGTGATTTGAGCTCGTTCAGTGTTGTGAATGGTATGTGTAATAGGAATAATGTAACTGATATGAAGCCTCCCTTGGATGAAGAAGTGTTCGGGAAGGGGAGAAATGTATATTGTGCTGTATATTTTGTATGTTATTCCTTTTTTATATACTGTTTTCCCATTGAAGAACACCACAAAGCATATTCTGATCCTTTTTGTTTTATCTTCATTCATTCATTTTCCTCTTTCTTTCCAGATCGACTTTGGTGGCGCTAGCGGCCTTTCTCGATGCCTTCCAGCGCATAGCAGACGCTGCAACGAATGCTAAAGGTACGTAGGGTGGGTGGTCTCACTTCGTGCGAGTGCTTTTCTTACTCTCGTTGCCTTCCTTGCATTCTGCCACCTGAAGGAATGGCTTGGAATCAAGAATGTTTGCTTTTGTATTTTTATGACCATGGTTTATCGTTGCGGTCAGTGAGGGAGTGACGTGTTTGTTAATCTGCCTAGCTCGTTAATGTCCGCCGCCTGCTTATGTTTTATCTTTTTAAGCATAGCATATAGATAGCTGAAGATGATACTTAAAACTTCAGTGATTTCATTTGTAGGGAAGGGGACTTGACATTTCATGTGTTGGATCCAGTGGCCGAGGGTCACGATAGGAATTCAACATTGACCATAGCTTTTGAAAATACATGATAAAGACTTCATATTTGCATGACATCTAATGAAACTGATGGGCGGAGTGAAGTCAAAGTTCAAATAGGAAATTAACCTTCTACATAACGTTTGAACTATACTAGACCGACAGTGCAGTCGTTAGCGTGCACACTCAACTTAGAAGCCGATGCGCTTAATGAGGTCAAGGTCATATGTCAAATTGGAACCTGCAACCGCCGGAATGATTTCCCAAGCACATCTGATTCGATGGGGGTCAGAGTGCGGGAGAGGACGAGGCGCTGCCAGGGAAGGGTTTGTTGAGCATTTCATTGAAAGAACCCGGAAGCAATATTGTTAGACCGAAGATTTCCAATGAGGGTGAGAAGAACATTGTTTGCGACACTGTATGAAAGATAGTGTATATGAACGTCAGTTACAGTATATATATGTAACAGACTTCTTGTGTGTGTCGGGAAAGGGATATATGTTGATTTTTATTTTCAATGAAAGCTTATGCCCAGACATATCAGGTGAATTGAAAGGAATTAAAAAGTTGAAAAACTAAAACTTGAAAAATAAATAGATAACGACTTCAAGAGTATTTGCTAAAGTATATTGGAAATTCTAAAAAAAAAAAAAAAAAAAAAGAAAAAAAAAAAACAAAATGAAGATACTTGTACCAGTGTTCAAGAAGCAGACGGGGCGGTTAGTGAAAATTTGAATGCCGGAGCTCGAACCCTTTCATTGTTCATTGTTAAGAACTTGTGGGGGTATCTGTGTCACTGTTTTCAGTTGTTACGATTATATACCGAATGAAAAATAGGACGATGCTCCTTGGCCAAGACGAATATATGGAAATTATCCGCCGACAGCAGAAACTTTCGAGTAGCATCTATTAATGTAATCGTAGCTATTAAAAAGGGTCGCAGGGGCTTTAGTTGGACAAATCCTTGATTGGAACGATGTAAGTGGAGCTTATGGTCAAGCCCCAATTGTCAATGTTACTGAGGCCATTCAGCGCCGTAACGTTTTCTGGTGGTTGGCTTGATCCCAACCATTGTGCGTTCTTTGGTTTGAGAATTTTCCTCTCCGAAAGTAAGGGTGATTACCATTCATCAAGGGTGCCGGAAATTTAAACTATTTCAGTGCACTTTTGAAATATTGCTATATTTCAAAAATAATTTTTAATGTGCTTCTCTATAGAGAGAGAGAGAGAGAGTATATAGAATTTATATGTGTATTTATATAGATGCCAATATCATGTATAATATAAATGTGTGTTTATGACATTAAAGACAGTAAAGGTTATCTCTGGGACCAGTGAAAATGTGGTGCCAAGGGGTATTTAAATTTTCCCTCAATGTTAGACTATCGGCACCTTTATGGCAGACTGCTGAGCATTAATCGCGAGTTGATGAAATCGACTTCTCGGCACTTGGCGTGTTCTAATTATTCCTAACAAGTTAATGCCAGCGAACATAGGGCCACCATCTTCTGAACTCAGTCATGCCGCCTTCCTTTGACAGTGTGCGGGTTCAACTTGAAGTCCATTGGTGTAGGAAAAGGCAGTTATCTGTCAAAATATAAAAAATGTTTATATATTGAACAGTTAATTTGCAAAAATTATTGGTTGGATTAACTTTGAGTAAGTTCAGCATCTATCAACTTATTTTTTTTATCAAAGTTGAGAGGATGTAGAAATGCGTTGATTTTTTTATCAAAGTTGAGAGGATGTAGAAATTCGTTGATAAAGCATGTCCAAGGTGCAAGGTCAATTTTTTCTTGATATATACCTTATAAAATACTCCTGTATTATTTATATATTCCAGTATGAATACTCATATTTTTTTTATTTATATCATTGAGTATTCTCGTATTATACATGTGGTAATAAACTTGCGACTTTGATCCAAAGAGTCGATAGCGTGAGGAGAATGAGAATTGTCCTGAGCACAGCTGCAGATGAAATTCCTCGTATGTTGGTCTCTTCTCTGTATAGAAAAACACCTGTTACATCAGACATGTGTTACACAGGTGTAACGTTGCGCTTACGAACAAACTACAGACCCGCAAATAAAACGCTCTAGACACGAGTTCTGTACAGGATCTATTTTAGTAACATAAACGATGAAACGAAACGCAAGAGCTTTATTTGTTGTTGTAACACCAGAAAATAGATTGATGAATAAAAGAATTTGATATTGCTGGTTTTTCCGTCCTTGAGACGTGAGTGGGTATTGAAGGACAATGCAACCAACGTGCACACAAACAGATGTCGCAAGCTATAACATTCAACGGGTCGCCTTCCTATACTTAGGCGAGACCCGTATATGTATGTATTTGTATGTATATATATATATATAAAACTAGTACCAGAGTCTAATAAAGAAAAGCAATAACATATATAATATATAATATATATTATTAATATATTATATATAATATATATATATATATCTATATATTCTAAATATTCTATATATATAATATATATATATATCTATATATGATCTTTAATATATATCTATATTATCTATATAATTATCCTATATAATTATCTATAATAATAGATATCTATATAATATCTATATATATTATTCTATATATAAGTATATTATATATATCTAATATAATATATATAATATATACTATAATATATATATGATATCTATATATATATATATACTATATATATATATATATATATCTATATATATATATATATATCTATATATAGATATATATCTATATATCTATATATATAGATATATATGTATAGTATGATATATGATATATTATATCATAGATATATAGTACATTACAGTAATGTATTTCATGTATCTTATATGAGGCTATATATATATATATATATATATATATATATATATATATATATATATATATATATATATAATATGTGTGTGTGTGTGTGTGTGTGTGTGTGTGTGTGTGTGTGTGTGTGTGCGCGCGCTTGTGTTTTTTTGTTTATATAGGATTGTGGGGGAACGGCGATCGACTGTCTGGCTACCTCTGGTGTAGAGAGTGGCACATCGTGTGATTCTTACGAGTGTTTGTATCGTGAGAGTCCGTATGCTGCGAGATCCGGGTTCGTTTTCCCGATGAGCGACCGAAAGATGTGTGACGACGCCACCAGGTTGCCTGTCAGGCCCGTTATGTCCGTGCCCTTGTGGAAAGACCAAGGCCGAAATAATTACGGAGCAAGCTGGAAACTGGGAGGTGCTTATCGCAAGTCACGGTGGTAAATGACCACTACGCTTTTTTTGAGAAAGGGGGGTGGGGTTCGTTTAGATAAACCACCTTCGCGTATGAAAGTCCACAGGAAAGTATACTGGGAAAATTGGTCTTAACGTTGATTCTCTCTGTAACTGTTGATGGAAATATAGCAGTTCAGTTTTAACGATCTCATCATTGTTGTCAGCGCTTTAGAAGAGTATGACGACAGTTAACGAGTTGGAGGTTAAGGCATCTGATGAGTGAGAGGAAGGTCCTTCTTGCGTAATGAATGAGTGAATGGAGGTCTGCGAAGAGGAATAGGGCAATGAATTCGTGAATAATAGAGTATATTAAACCTCCCATTGACGATGCTTTCTTTGAGATCAGAGGTGAGAGAAGTCTTTGTTTGATAATTTGTTTTAGTATCTTGGCTAATTACTTCAAATTGCTTCCTGGATGCCAACCGGCACTTTCACCTTACGGCCAGCTAATTAGCTAGAGCAGCTAATATTGATATTTGTTATACTTTTGTTCTGCATACGAGAAGTGCATTTGAATTCCTCCTGTCGAGGATTAAGTATGATATGCCGCTTCCTAAAATCTTCCAGCAATTTATGTAACCAAAACGTCAAAAGATATATATCTTTACTTTTAAAAAAAAAAACAAAGGGAATTGGCATTTGCAGTAGTTTTTACTTCCTAATGTTTTCTGATAACTGAAAAATTTGATGTGGTTTTCGTTATGAAAGTGTAATAATG
>NC_061100.1:46116950-46164450 GCF_015104395.2 Macrobrachium nipponense
AAAAAAAAATTTAAGTGTACGTAAGTTAAAAACATTCGTTAGAACAATATGTGTAATTTTGTAAGTCGCTTGTTTTGGGCCGTCCTTCATTTAGATTTTAGTGGTATAGAGGCGCACTTTTTTATATATATAATTATTAACTGCTTTATTCAAGTTTTTGACGGTGGCAAGTTGACTGGAGTTATCTTGAAAAAATAAGCAAGAGAAAACACAGATATGATTGATGAGTGGTAAGTTGCGTAAAAACACTGTAGGAGAAGGGAAACAGATGACGGAAATTTGAGTAAAAAGAAGGCTGAACGGTAAGTAAGGATTGTTTATGATGAAAAGGTGAAGTAGATTAGTAGAAGTAGAGTGAAACCGATTACAATGAATCTTGGGTGATTGATGATTCAGTGACACAGATAAACGGCGGATGGCTCTTGTTGAATCTGTTTAGAGTTGAATTTAATGCTTGCGCTTTTAGGTGTTAGAAAGAGCCCTCTGTTGATAAACAAAGCCCCTACGTAGGTATTTGTTTCGTTCTTTCCCCTTTTCCTTTTTACTTACTCTCCGGTCCCCCTTTTATTTTAACGCCCTCGGAAGACAAAAGAAGCCTCGTGGACTCTCCGGTCCCCCTTTTATTTTAACGCCCTCGGAAGACAAAAGAAGCCTCGTGGACTCTCCGGTCCCCCTTTTATTTTAACGCCCTCGGAAGACAAAAGAAACCACGTGGACTCTCCGGTCCCCCTTTTCTTTTATTTTACGTCCTCGGAAGACAAAAGAAGCCTCGTGGACTCTCCGGTCCCCCTTTTATTTTAACGCCCTCGGAAGACAAAAAGAAGCCTCGTGGACTCTCCTGGCCTCCCCCACTTTTATTTTAACGCCCCCTCGGAAGACAAAGAAGCCTCGTGGAGTCTCCGGTCCCCCTTTTTTTTATTTAAGGACGCCTCGGAAGACAAAAGGAAGCCTCGTGGACTCTCCGGTGCCCCTTTTATTTTAACGCCCTCGGAAGACAAAAGAAGCCTCGTGGACTCTCCGGTCCCCCTTTTATTTTAACGCCCTCGGAAGACAAAAGAAGCCTCGTGGACTCTCCGGTGCCCCTTTTATTTTAACGCCCTCGGAAGACAAAAGAAGCCTCGTGGAGTCTCCGGTCCCCCTTTTATTTTAACGCCCTCGGAAGACAAAAGAAGCCTCGTGAAGTCTCCGGTCCCCTTTTATTTTAACGCCCTCGGAAGACAAAAGAAGCCTCGTGGACTCTCTGGTCCCCCTTTTATTTTAAGCCCATCGAAGACAAAAGAGCTCGTGGACTCTCCGGTCCCCCTTTTATTTTAACGCCCTCGGAAGACAAAAGAAGCCTCGTGGACTCTCCGGTCCCCCTTTTATTTTAACGCCCTCGGAAGACAACTCCGGTCCCCCTTTTATTTTAACGCCCTCGGAAGACAAAAGAAGCCTAGTGGACTCTCCGGTCCCCCTGTTATTGTAACGCCCTCGGAAGACAAAAGAAGCCTCGTGGGCTCTCCAGTCCCCGTGTTATTTTAACGCCCTCGGAAGACAAAAGTAGCCTCATGACTCGCCCGTCCCCGTGATTATTTTAACGGCCCTCGGAAGCCAAAGAAGCCACGTGTGGGTGGGGGACTCTCTGGGTCCGCCCCTTTTATTTTAACGCCCTCGGAAGACAGAGAAGCCTCGTGGGCGGCTCTCCAGCCCCGTTTTATTTTAACGGCCCTCGGAAGACAAAAGAGCGTCGATGGACTCTCCGGTCCCCGTATTATTTTAACGCCCTCGGAAGACAAAAGAAGCACGTGGACTCTCTGGTTCCCCTTTTATTTAACGCCCTCGGAAGGGACAAAAAAAGAAGCCTGTGGACTCTGGTACCCCCTTTATTTTAACGCCTCCGGAAGGGACAAAAGGAAGCCCTCGTGGAAAAAACTCTCCGGTCCCCCCTTTTTATTTTAACGCCCTCGGAAGACAAAAAGAAGCTCGTGGAGTCTCGGTCCCCCTTTTATTTTAATGCCAAAACTCGCAGGAAAACAAAACCCTCCGGTCCAGGCCCCCTTTATTTTAACGCCCTCGGAAGAAAAACCTACTCCGGCCGGTCCCCTTTTTATTTTTAACGCCCTCGGAAGACCAAAAGAAAGCCTAAGGGGACTCTCCGTTTCCCCCTTTTTATTTTGTAACGCCCTAGAGGGGTTGAACAAAAGAAGCCTCGTGGGCGAACTCTCCGGTCCCACCTGTTATTTTAACCCCCCCCGCCCTCGGAAGAGACCAAAAGAAGCCTCGTGGACTTTTCTCCGGTCCCCCTATTTGTTTTAAACGCCCTCGGGAAGGGACAAAAAGAAAACTCGTGGACTTCTCCGGCCCCCTTTTATTTTAACGCCTCCGGAAGACAAAAGAAGCCTCGTGGACTCTCCGTCCCCCTTTATTTTAAAACGCCCTCGAAGACAAAAAGAAACCTCGTTGGACTCTCCGGTCCTTTTTTTATCGTCTAACGCAAACGCCCTCGCGAGACAAAAGAAGCCTCTTTTATTTTTAACGCAACGCCCTCGGAAGACAAAAGAAACCTCGTGGAGTCTTCCGGTCCCCCTTTTTTTTAACCGCCCTCGGAAGACAAATGAAGCCTTGTGACTCTTCCGGTCCCACTTTTATTTTAACGCCCTCAAAGGCAAAAGAAAAAGCCCGTGTAGTCTCCGGTCCCACTTTTATGTTTAACGCCCTCGGAAGACAAAAGAAAGCCTCGTGGAGTCTCCGGTCCCCCTTTTATTTTAACGCCTCGGAAGACAAAGAAGCCTCGTGGAGTCTCCGGTCCCCCTTTTATTTTTAACGCACCCTCGGAAGAAAAAGAAAAGAATCCTCATTGGACTCTCCGGTCCCCGTGTTGTTTAACCGCCCTCGGAAGACAAAAGAAGCCACGTGGAACCCTCTCTTCGTTCCCCTTTTAATTTTTAAACGCCCTCGGAAGACAAAAAGAAGCCTCGGGGGAAACTCTCCGGTCCCCTTTTATTTTAATAACGTCCTCGTAAAAGAACAAAAAGAACCTCGTGGACTCTCCTGGTCCCCCTTTTATTTTTTGAACCCCGTTCCTCAAGACAAAAATTTTAAGCCTCGGGGACCCTCTCCGGTCCCCTTTTAATTTTAACGCCCTGGAAGACAAAAAGAAAGCCTCGTGGACTCTCCGGTGGCCCCTTTTTTTTACGCCCTCGGAAGACCAAAGGAAGCCTCCCCCGTGGACTTTCTCCCGGTGCCCCTTTTTTTTACACGCCCTTTTCGGAAAGACAAAAGAAGCCTCGGGACCTCTCCGTCCCCCTGTTAATTTTAAAACCGGCCCTCGGGAAGACATAAGAAGCCTCGTGGACTCTCCGCTCCCCCTTTTATTTTAACGCCCTGCCCTTGGAAGACAAAAGAGCCTAGTGGACTCTCCGGTCCTCCTTTTATTTTAATGCCCTTTGGCAGGACAAAAGAAGCCTTTTCGTGGACCCTCTCCCCGGAAGACAAAAGAAGCCTGCCTTGGCTCTCCGGTCCCACTTTTATTTTAAGGCCCTTGGAAGACAAAAGAAGCCTCGTGGACTCTCCGGTCCCACTTTTATTTTAAGGCCCTTGGAAGACAAAAGAAGCCTCGTGGACTCTCCGGTCCCACTTTTATTTTAACGCCCTCGGAAGACAAAAGAAGCCTCGTGGACTTTCCGGTCCCCCTTTTATTTTAACGCCCTCGGAAGACAAAAGAAACCTCGTGGACTTCTCTGGTCTCTTTTTTTTTATTTTAACGCAACGCCCTCGGAAGACAAAAGAAACCTCTTTTATTTTAACGCAACGCCCTCGGAAGACAAAAGAAACCTCGTGGACTCTCCGGTCCCCCTTTTATTTTAACGCCCTCGGAAGACAAAAGAAACCTCGTGGACTCTCCGGTCCCACTTTTATTTTAACGCCCTCGGAAGACAAATGAAGCCTCGTGGACTCTCCGGTCCCACTTTTATTTTAACGCCCTCGAAGGCAAAAGAAGCCTCGTGTAGTCTACGGTCCCACTTTTATTTTAACGCCCTCGTAAGACAAAAGAAGCCTCATGGAGTCTCCGGTCCCACTTTTATTTTAACGCCCTCGGAAGACAAAAGAAGCCTCGTGGAGTCTCCGTGACCCCTGTTTATTTTGTAACACATCGGAAGACAAAAGAAGCCTCGTGGGATTTTTTCTCCAATTTCCCCGCCTCCCCCATTTTCCCCTTCGAAGACAAAAGAAGGCCTGGTGGGGTCCCTTTCCCCTTTTATTTTAACGCCCTTGGAAGACAAAAGAAGCCTCGTGGACTCTCCGGTGCCCCTTTTATTTCAACGCCCTCGGAAGACAAAAGAAGCCTCCGGTCCCCCTTTTATTTTAACGCCCTCGGAAGACAAAAGAAGCCTCGTGGAGTCTCTGGTCCCTCTTTTATTTTAACGCCCTCGGAAGACAAAAGAAACCTCGTGGACTCTCCGGTCCCTCTTTTATTTTAACGCCCTCGGAAGACAAAAGAAGCCTCGTGGATTCTTCTGTTCCCCTCTCATTTTAACACCCTCGGAAGACTCCTTTGAGGGAAAGAAAGAAAAGGTGATAATGACGAGATAATTAAAAAGCGATGATGTAAGGGCAGCGCTAATGAGAGAGAGTCAGAGACAGAGAAAAAGGGGTTTGGAAGGAAAATGACATAAGTTCTCTTTTGAATGGAATATATGAAGTGAAACTCTTGAACAGTTTGTTCGGTAAAGACGTCCATCACGAGGCTGTGGTGGCCGTGTCAGAACAAAGCCACCTTTTCAGGGAGGGAAGGAAGGACCGAAGGAAAGAAGGAAATTTTTGGATTGCTCCCTCAAGTCAAGGTGCAAAGAGAGCAAGACGGACGGAACCTGGTGAGCGGGGCTGGGGGCCGGGCGCTTTGTGGGAGGGATGAGGTGGGAGAGGAATTGGATGCTCGTACGAAGGAAGATAACGCAGTCAAACATTAAAAAGAGGGAACCCTTATTGGTTGGTTGGGTGAACATATCAGAAGCTGGGTTAAGAAAGAGGGAACCTTGGAGAGTTCTCTCTCTCCATCATCTAGTTTTCTTTTCGTCCAAGCTGTCGTGAAGTTCATGTAACGAGTGCATGACGCCATCTCGAGAAAATTTTTGAAAGCGAAATCGGATATCCTGGACTCTTGAATTTGTGGGCGGGATCCGCCTAACGGCTCCAGATATTCGCTATTCCAGGAAACTGGAAGGGGACACGACATGTTTAGGAGGCTGCTTTTGAGGGAAATGATAGAAGAAATCCCACGAAGGGGGTTGGAACGGGATACAACTTCTTGTATGGTGTGTCCCCCATTTAAAGTCTGTGTTGTGGTTACTCCTAACTCGAATCGTGAAATGGGACCAATTCCACCGAAAATGCTTTTGTCGAATTTGGTAGTAACTTATGGTGTAACTTGCTTAAGGACAAGAATGTTTTTATGAATACCGGCGTCTGCTGGAGGCAAGAAAAAGAGCATCGAAGAAGCAACCTTATCTCGAAAGACCAAGCCTTGTGGCCCCACCCCTATCCCCTATAAAGGGGAAAAACGTGCATGGTATATAACAGTGATGATAATTATATATATATATATTATATATATATTATATAATATATATATATATATATATATACATATATTATATATATATATATATATATATAGACGTAATGTAGTAATTGTATGGGAAGAACTGTGAGGAGAAAAAGGTAAGTCTACAATATGTACCTAGAAAAATTTGTGGTAAAATCAGTAGAGGGGAAATGTGGAGGTTGTTATGGATATATGTTGTAGAGATTGAAGTCTCACACCAGTTATTTGTCTGGGAGTATGAAATGCACGTGTTAGAATAAGTAAACAAGAAGGCCTCTGGTTTGTTGTAAAAGTAGGTCTGAAGCGCTGTTGTGTTATGTTCACATTGTGTTAGCGCAAAGTTGTATAATGTTACTGTACTGTCCGGGAATAGCGAATAAAAATTGCAGCAGATGAAGAGCGTTAAGTTTTTAAAGTTTATTATTATTATTATTATTATATTATTATTATTGCTATTCTTTCACCGGATGAAACCTATTAACATGGAACAAGCACACAGGGTCCATTAACTTTAAATTTAAACTTCCAAAGACTGCTTGTTTCAACCTCTTGCCGTAGACCACACACTGCAGCAGTAACTGATCATGATACAGAGCCAGTGATTTTTCATCCCTCCTAGGGGAGACGCGAACCCGCGGCATCGGTCACCAACCACTATACCAGCGGACAGTATATTAAAACAAGGAGGATGAAAAGATGAATGTCAGTATTGATGGTGGAAGAATAAAGGAAACATTTGAAATTATATGAGCAGGTTTTTGGTAGAGAATATGAGAAGAGGATGAGAGTGGAGTTCTGTATGGAAATGAAGAGTGGGTGTTGTCTACGGGCAAACCACGTTGAATGCATCTTTATTCTTCTTCGGAAGATTGGATGTTGAATGCGCATGAAAGGAGGTCAAAGCCGATAAAACAAAAATTCTGTCGAAATGAGGTGAAAGAAATATTATTAGGATGAGAAAAGGTTATCACGGGGTAAAGAATGGATTGGATAGTTTTGAGATGATTCAGTCATGTGGAAAAAATGTAGGGTGGGTTGGTCGGTGAATGCAGAATTCGTGTGTTAAGAAGATGATCTCGAAATAATTAGATATGATTATGACAAATGATATTGCGAAGGAGATAGAGAGAGAGAGAGAGAGAACCACGAACTCCGCATTGATTAACCTAAATGACAAACACAGGTATGGTGTTTAATTTCACTTGTGCATCTCGTACGATATTATGCAAAATTTTGTAGAAGAAAAATTGAGCAGAAAAATAAAGGACGGATTGTAGTAGTTAGGTGGTGATCGAATGAATGGTGCGTTTCGCTCAAGGGCATGAACTGGGTGCGCAGTTTAGGTTCGCTCAAACTGGCCCAGTATACCGGATGCTCTCCATGATAGTAGTAGGTTAGCTCTCGTGGGTTATAATTGGATTTGTAGATGAAAGCGATTACAGGATTGTCAGCCCCGTGTGCGTGCGCGCCCTCGCCCGCCCAAACACAGCTCTTACCAATATATTCGATCTGCTAAAAATTTGCTAGTCCCGCTCGGCATAGGTCTGCTGTCGACTGGAGTAGCAATTTTAAAAGAGACTTCCGCGCGCCACAGCACTGCTATGGGGTCTTTGGGTTTGGAAGGCTTCGATATGGCCAAATTTACCTCTCTGATTACGCGTTGACAATGCTCCAGGACTAGAATTTCCATTTATTCAGTTTGAAACTGGGCTCTTTATTGATAATGTGCTTCGTGGCCAGTTCGATAAATCTTCGCAGACTGTGACACTGAATAAAGAAACTCCACCAAGTGAGGGAGACATATTTTAAGGTGAATGCACATTGCGTTGTAATATTATGGTGGCGTCTGTTACAAAAGTGAAAGAAATGCAATGGTCTCATTGCATTATAAGGCTTTTCACAGTAAGTAAATATCGGTCCTCGATGATAGTCTTGATTCCTGCTTAGTAGCAAATGGATATATCAGTGCCTTAGTAAGTGTTTGGTGGACTGGGAAAACTGTTTCCTCATTTCAGTGTCTCCATGGGCAAAAAAAAAATACCCTTGACTGGCATAACGTCGTTATAAATTGCTCTGTAAGGACACGAAACAATCACCAACATGAGGATTGCAACAATTATCTTATCTGGCAATAACAATGAATTTAACTTGCTTAAGTTACACCTAAGATATATTTAGACTACGTATGGAAATTATAACACCTTGCTGTTTCACTTCTTTAACGCGTATTATTATTAAGCACCTGAAAAGGAAGCAGGATCCATTCTTCTCTCTCTCTCTCTCTCTCTCTCTCTCTCTCATTTTTTGTTATGAAAGGATCCGTTGTCCTGTGAATAATGACTGCTCACCTTTGTTGCGTCATACGTTTCTGCATTTAACGATGCCTTCCTATTTGAAAATGGTCTCGAGTTTCACTCATCCTTCTGAGATCGGAGGAGGGGGTGTCGGGGGTGCAGAGAGAGAGAGAGAGAGAGAGAGAGAGAGAGAGAGAGAGAGAGAGAGAGTGGGGGTGGTGGGGGGGGGGGGGGGGGGGGGGGGGGGGGGGGCATGGTCCACTGGCCAGATAGAATGGGAGCGAATGATAAATGTATCTTTTGTACTTTTTGTGTAAAGTGATGCATTGCCATCAAGTAGACGGGCGTGCGATTACGTATGTTAGGCTAATGACTTCGTTTCGGAAAAAGCATTTTGTCCCTGTGCGCTTTTTCAGTTCAGTATTAAGTGTATTTTCAGAACTTTTTATAACCATTGTTTTTTATTTTATGTACACATACGTATATTATATATGCATAACACACACACACGTATATATACGTATATATATATATATATATAATCTATATATATATATATATATTATATATATATATATATATAGCGTATGTATGTGCCCATAGGTTGCCTAGCAAGCAGATTGGCCTTTTTGTTAGTTTTTTTTTTTTTTTTTTAATTAAATAATTGAATATAAAAAAGTTTACTATAGTGACTTTTTTTTTATTTTAATTTTAAAAATGCTGTTTCAAGGTATTAACGGTTTTTTTTTAATTCCATTTCTTGATGAAAGCTTGAAGAATATTGTACTTTTATCTCTTATTCACGTTTTTAGCGTTTTCAATTATACCTGAATCCCCATTTTGCTGGGTGGGAATTTAACCAATCGAGCAATACAATAAATAGCCTTGTAGAAAGGATTGCCAGTGTTTGCTATTTAGAATCCGAGTAAGAATTCCGAATCCTGTCTAGATGACCGTAATCCCAGTCAGTAGCAAGTTCGTCATCTGGGCTGCTTCGTCACTCCGGTGAAGCTTAAAGCGACGCACTGCGATTCTCCTCTGCTTCAGTCTTAGATAAGATTGGCATTGTCTCGATAAGATAGAGAGCAGATAATTAACAACTTTGAAGGCCGGTGATGTTTTTGCGTGTAGATGCCGGGTTTAAATATTTTAGTACCAGGGGTATTTAATTAAGAAATCACGCATAGTTCTGTACTCGATTTAATCGTACTTTGGTAGGTAGGTAGCCTGTCATTAATGTATAGCAGTTTAGTGGAGTATGTGCCACTCCAATGTTCGAATCAAAAGTATCCATAAATAAAACGTGAAAAAAGGAGAGGTTTCCTCAGTCTCAGCCACAAAAGATGAATGTCTGCGTGCTGAGAAGACGAGCTGAGAAAACTGCCTAGAAAGAAATGTCTCGAGGAAAATGTCACGTTGAAGGACGTTTTCCTTTACTTTTTGCACCTTTCGAAAAGTACCCAATATAAGAAACTGAGTGAGGATGGTGATACCGTTTCACCTTTGATGTTCTCTCTTTTTGAGGTCTAGATTCTGAATACGCACATGTTCAAGAAAGTGGTGTGAAGGTGAAAGGTTAAACACGAGTACTTTGATCGACAAAACTGTTTCGTTTAAAAGTTTTGAATTTTGATTACGTATCGTTCTTGCATATGCGCGCCCCTCTCTCTCTCTCTCTCTCTCTCTCTCTCTCTCTCTCTCTCTCTCACACTCTCACACATCTCTCACAACAGTCAATAAAATATATATATATATATACACACACACACACACACACACACACACATATATATATAAATATATATAATATATATATATATATATATATAATATATATATATATATATATATATATATATATATATAACAAGTTTGTGTGCGCGTGCGCGCAGCGCCCATAAATTATCTGTATTCGCGTGTTCCACTCGTTGTGAGACTTGAGAGAAATGTTCTATTTTTCTCCATCCAGCGTACCGCAAACCCCTCTCCTGTGCAACACCCTTCATCCCCGTAATGTACTGAGCTCTCCCAGTTTTGTAACGCTTGTCGTATGGTAATTTCTTCTCTCTTCGTTCCAACTCGCCCCCCTCTTCTCTCTCTCTCTCTCTCTCTCCAGCGTTCTCTGAACTATTTTTCTCATCCCTAAACTGCCCCTCCCTCTCCTTCCCCACCTCCCTCGCTCTTGCTCCATCCTCTCCCATTCCCCATCTCCCCTGTGACCTCCGACACTGACCCCGTCTGATAACGTGTACGCTCCATTGCCTCTCGGCCGAGTAATATAACGTTTCTCAACCCGAGGTCATACCTCGGGTTTCCATAAACGTGTTTTATTCAGTTTTCTCCTGTTGGAGTTTCGTTACTTTCCAGAAGCATTCTGAATTGCGCAATATCCTTAGGGTTGCGTCCCAGAAAGCTTTTCCATATAAATTGACCCATAAATAACGTCGTAACTGAATCTGCATATTCAGATACCCTATATAAAGGCTCTCCATTACCAAGCAACTCGAGAACGGACCTTCCTCGCAAAGAGGTGAAGGCAAGTTCCTTTGTTTTATATCGCTTCGAGGATGTATACGGACGGTAGACCTTGAGCCAGATCTTCATCATTATCAGCAGCAGCAGCAGCAGCTCCTCCCACAAGATACAGTTCTTTGTCTCGGACGCTGGACCTTGTGTGCGGTGGTTTCCCCGTGCTGGCTTTCCTGCGTCGTTCCCCCCGCTACTTTTACGATTCATGGTGACACGTTGCTCTAATCTGCTTTTCAGTAGTCTCTCTCCGCTTTAATCGTTGTTCATTGCCCTTAAGAAACAAAGTAAGCGACAAGGAACTTGGTAAACTTTCGCAAAAACGCTACACCGATACGTGAAGAGAGACAGATGAATGAATTTGACGATTTCTATGACATTGCCGGAATCATGTTGATATTTCGGTTTCGCTGAGGATGCTGCGTATCGAGTTTTTCTCGGGGAATTGGTGGTAAGGCTTACGTGCGTAACTAGGTGCACATGTGTATATCATAGTACGTGCGTGTGCGTATTGACTCATTTATGCGTGTTTATGGCGGGGTTCGTGTCACGACACTGTATTTCCTGCTAGCTCGACCGCGATACAAATGTGACTATCAGTTTGCAGTGAAAGGCCAGACCTCTTATTAAGGGAATAATAGAGTAGTTGAAATTTACTGTGGGGGGGCTCTCTCGCGCGCGCGCACAAGCGCAAGTCACGCCAGTTTTGAAGCTTGTAATCTTGGGTAAATTAATATAGTTATTGATGTCAAACTTGATTGAATGTGCGACGCCAAGTGCCAAGAATCGTCATAACCTCCTGCGCTTTCTTTCCTCTTGGGTTGAAATGCGGCGTTTAGAATTCTGATCAAGACTGGTGCCGCGTGATTTATGTGATTGATATCTATGCTTTTCGGTTGATTGGCGTGTTAATATATTGTGTAAGGGTATGTCAAATCCCCCCCCCCCCACCCCCTCTCTCTCTCTCTCCTCTCTCTCTCTCTCTCTCTCTCTCTCTCTCTCATATTCAAGACCCAGTATGATGCCTTTTTTGATCTGTGTTGGGTAGTGAATCATGTACTTCGTTTTTATTCGACTCATTGTGTATCCGCTAGAGAGAGAGAGAGAGAGAGAGAGAGAGAGAGAGAGAGAGAGATAGGAACACGATTAGTTTAACGAAATACAGACATAAGTTATCAGTACGTTGTTAATGTATGTATGCAGATTATCACATATAAACGGTCGGAGAGGTAATCCTCATAACCGTTTGGGGAAACTCTCTCTCTCTCTCTCTCTCTCTCTCTCTCTCTCTCTCTCTCTCTCTCTCAGATGTGGGCGTGTGCTCCATTGTCAGTCCTTGTATGATGTCCGAAGCAAATGAATGTTTCACCAGCTTTTGTGTCAGTGGGATCTTGGGCTACCGTTACTGAAGGCGAAAGAGAATTCCAGGCCTTTGTCTGGAAGTCTGGTGAACAAGCTTAGTGCTTTTTAAAGCCCATCCTTGCATGTGCTTATTCCATTTGGAGTTCTTTCTGAAACTCTTTGTCTTACCGCGATTTGACGTCAGCCTCTTTGGTAGTTTTGCCCTGTGGGAGGTCTTGGATGGTGAGCCTGTGAGCTTTTAAGCGTTAAGTTTGTAGTTTTTGGACTTTTAATTTATTATTCTGTGACATTAAAGAAACCTCCTTTTAAGTGATAAGTTTGTAGTTTTTGTACCTTTTGACGTAATTTATTATTCAGTGACATTGGAGAAACAAATCCTTTTAAGTGGTAATTTGTAGTTTTGTCCTTTTCGACTTAATTTGATATTATCAATGATACTGGAGAAAAAAATCCACAGGTAAATCTAAGCGCCTCGGTGGCGTGATCGGTATGGTCTTGACCCGCCACCTCGGTGGCCGCGGGTTCGATTCTCGGGCATTCCATTGAGGGGTTAGAGATGTGTATTTCTGGTGATAGAAGTTCTCTCGACGTGGTTCGGAAGTCACGTAAAGCCATTGGTCCCGTTGCTGAATAACCACTGGTTCCATGCAACGTAAAAACACAATACAAACAAACAAAGATAAATAAATTACTCCAAAAGCTTTCTGGAAACTCTTAGATTCCTCCTTTTAGTTGAAAACACGAATCGAACAAGTGTCCTCATTAGCTTTCTGTACAGATATATCTTAGAATATCTGTACATACACACAACTGAGGATTTGTTTCTCCATTTCAAGACTCGTGCTGCTATGAACATTTTTTAATCGGTGACATTATTCATCAAAATAAGCGAATATTTCTATGTGAAAACTTTCCCATCTGAATGTAGAAAAAGTAAAAAAAAATATAATAGGCTTAGGTCGATTAATCAATGCGTTCTCACGAAACAGGCTCGCCAGAGAGAAAATAATTTAATATTGGGGTCAAAGGAGACTCGTAATCACGAGTCGATAAAATGGGAAAGTAAATCCACAGCCGTATGTGTGTTTGGTTTTTATTTAGAATATATACATAAGTAAAAAAAAAAGTTTTTATGAAGCCACTTGTTGTAACTAATGTAAGATTGACAAGGAGGACCGTGCAGGTCATCGAAAGCTTTCTGCTGTATACATTATAAATAACAAAACCCAAACACGTATATTACTGTGGATTGACTTTCCCATTATCATTATTAGTATTATTGTAAGAATTGCCAATTCAATAAAATACTCAATTGTGAAATGGCACATCTTCATGTTGGGAAAGTTTATTCGCGTAATGATTCAAGTTTTTATTAATTCTGTAAAAAAAAAAAAAAAATCTTGGAATGGGATATTGTCAGAGCTCTTTCGCGGTTTCCCTATCAGGTGTTCCTGACACCTTTCACCGTCTAAGTGGGTAATGCACACAAACACATTCAGGCAATCGGCCATTGTTTGCCCGTTTAAGAATAGGGCCATTACACACCATTGTTATGCCGGGAAGATCTCCGTTGAGCGCCAGGGGAATCTTCGGTTATTTCTCCTTTGCGTTTTGGAATGAAATTAACAGTTTTATGTTTAGTAAAAGAATCACATCAAATGACCGAAATTTCATCGAAGGTTATGTGTACATAGCATATGCTGTACTTCAAACATGCGCGTGCATATGTATTTTTTTTTAGTTTTCGGTAAAGAAAACTGTTGTGAGGGATGTTTGTCTGTCCGTCCGCACTTTCTCTCTCCGCCCTCAGATCTTAAAAACGGCTGAGACTAGAGGGCTGCATATTGCTATGTTAGTCATCCACCCTCCAATGATACCAAATGACAGCCCTCTAGCCTCAGTAGTTTTGATTAAATTTAAGGTTAAGTTAGTCATGATCGTGCGTCTGACACCCTTATAGGGACCAACAACACAGGGCACCACCGGGCCGTGGCTGAGAGTTTTGTAGAGAGTTATACTCTGTGCAGAAGACGTTTTTTTTTTCGTTCGGGGCATTTTTTTTTCTCTTAATGTGCATCATAGAAACTTTCGTGAGGTGTTCGACCCGGGAAAGGGCCCAGGCGAAGGAGTCACGATTTGGGTGAAGTATTGCTGAAGGGCAGAGGCCGTGTCACGTGAAGACTTCGTCCCTGTTAATGGTATAATAATAATGATGAGCTAAGCAGGCAAATTGCCGATTTGCGTCTATTCGACCAACTCCTAACGTTATAGTAGTCTATTATTAGTGATAAGAAGCCTTAATTAAGTAAGGCAATAGTATTTCATTTGTGTTACGCTAATGGAAAACTATTCAATTTTTGCTAAAATATACGAGATTTGGGTTTGGGATTTTGCCTGAATGTTTTTTTTTTTTATGTAAATGTTTACGTTAATATGACAGTTCATGCTCAGACATTTATATGCTTGATTATGTTGAAGAAATATAGGTTTCGATGGCCACAGAGTCCACCTGTGCTAGTCTTAAACGTCTATAACACACACACACATGTACATATAGTATGTATGTATGTGAGTGTGTGTGTGTGTTTCAGGCAGATAGGGAAACCAGGCATTTCGCGAACTGGCTAATACTAAACACGGCGAAACATTGACTCGCCTGAAGCCCTAAACTGTTTCGCCGTGTATGGTACTATCCCCTGGGTGGTCAAATGTATTTCTCCGTGTTTAGTAATAGCCCCTGGGGGAGATCAAATGCCTCTTAGTGCCTGAAATTTTAGGCAGTTCGTGAAATGCCTGGTTTCGGTATCTTCCTGTAACATGTATATATACTTTTCCATACATATATAAATGATAAATACGTGTATATATATATATATATTATACTATATATATATATTAATAATATATTATTATATATATATATATATATATATTACTTTGGTCGTTTTTATCATCACAGTCGGCGATGATGAATATAGGGTAAAATGCATAGTTTTCCGCAAATATGTTGTACTGTTGTAATTTGGTGTACTGAAGGAGAGGCGAATATGGTGAGGGGGGGGGGGGGGGTGGAGGGGTTGTGTTTTGGCTATCGTAGTTAGGCGGGCGTTTGGTATATGCGGGGTATTGTGGGTAATAGAAAGGAGAGGCTGGAGGATTGCCGGCAATGGCGTTGCTGATGTGGAACTGATGGGCGTCACGGGTGTCAGGGTGCCCTTGCTTGGTGCTCTCTCTCTCTCTCTCTCTCTCTCTCTCTCTCTCTCTCTCTCTCTCTCTGTTGGATCGTGATTCTGAAAAGCTCCACCCTTTCTCCTAAGTCTTTTGCATCATTGAGTTTTCTTTTGCATTTACATGAGACTTGTATACTGCCTCATAGACTTGGACTTAAAACACACACATTTGTTTCTCTCCCTCTCTATATATATATATATATATATATATATATATATATATATATATATACATAATATATATATATATATATATATATACATATATATAATATCATATATTATATATATATAACATATATATATTATATATATATATATATATATATATATATATAATAAATATAATATATATAATATATATATATATATATTATATATAAATATATATATATATATATATTATATATATATATATACATATATATATATATATATATATATATTATATATATTACAATATATATATAATATATATAATATATATATATATATATATAATATATAATATATATATATATATATATATATATATATATATATATATATATATATATATATATATATATATATATATATATCTTAATATATATATATATATATATATATATATATATACTATAATAATGATATATATTTATGTGCGTGTGTGCATGTGTGTATATCATTGATAGCACCGTACCCAGTGTGTGAGTATTTAAATAGTATTTAGATATATAAGTATATATATAATAGCGTGCGTGTGTGTTTGTGAGAAAGAGAAAGAGGGCAACCACCTTCATTTTACCCATGTAATTGATTTTGCTGTAACTTTCCCCGGGAATCTTGTTTGTGTGTTTCGACTAATACCATCAGCCGTTGAAAGTCGTTACATGTGCGGTTGTTCGTTTCGCATCGGTGCCGTTGGGTTGAATTTATTTCCAGTTGAGGCCGGGATGGGATGCCCTGCAACATGTGGCTGCTGCTCTCGTCTCTTCATTTGGCCTTTTCCCGCCTCTCTCTCTTGAGTCATTCTTTTATTTCACTTTCCGTCACTTCCAGAAAATCTCCAGATTTGCCTTTTAGCCATTTTTGCGTTTATGCTGTAAGTTTTCTGTTTTCTTTTATATTTACTAGGGATTAGCTTATATTTTTTGCCATTGTTCAAAATGACATGCTTTTTCCACACTTAAATGTTGATGTCCTTATTTCTATTTGAAAATTACTTTTTTTTTCTTCTTCTTCAAAATGGCAATCCTTTTTTTTATGCGTTCAGAATGACTTCATTTTTCCCACTACAAAATGATTCGAGTTTTCAAGTTTCAAGATGGCCTTTTTTTCTTCTTTCAAAAAGTCTTTCAGTTTATCTCCGTTTAAAATGGTTTCTTTTTTATCGTTTTCCCACTATTAATTTTAAAGTTTTTCCCCAGCTTAAAGTAGCTTAGTTGTTTTATTTTTGCAGTAGTAGTTTCTGTTGTGCAGTTGACCAAAACAAATTAATTTTTACATTAATTAAGAAGACCTACGTAATCTCAAAGTAACTCGGAAAGTATGTTATAATCCGCTTTATAACTATAAAGCGTTTTATAACAAAGATACTTTGCCCAAATTAACTTAATTTTTACTTTTGCTCTAATCATCACATTTTTTTAGCTTGATTTTTTACTTTGCTCAACACTAGTTTTGTTAAGCTCTGTATTTTTTTTTTTTTTTTGCATCCAATTGATTTTGTTATTCTTTGCAAATAAAATTATTTTCAGCTTCGGTCGCAGAGTAATTGGTTCGGGTAATTTGATCCATGCGGGATATTTATTTGCGTACAATATTTGTTTCATGTTCCCGATGTTATTTTCCTACTCTTGTTATTGCTACTGTATATTCCAGCTGTAGTGACACAGATGTTCACTTCAGTAATATTAGTATTTTAGACTATTAACTTACGGCACTATCTCTGTTATTGTGCTCTGTATCATTGCGATATTACTTCCATTGTCTGTTTATGCTGAATTATGATACTATTTATGTGGTATTGTATTCTTGCTTCGTCTGCTATTCTTATGAAGGTCATAGTTTCCTGTATCAGTACTACAACTACAACGACCATCAATTTGATTTGTCACGATTAATAATTGCCTTTTCATCCATAGGGAATCTATCACACTGACATTTGAACCAGACATAACTACTATTACTATAGCGTGACTGCCATTGTACTGAACTAATGAAAGCCCCCGTCTGGATGTAGGACCTTCCCAGAAACCAATCTGTATCGATTTTGTGGCACATTCTCTGTGTAGGGGGTCTGTCTGGAGGTTGTCTGTCTCGCTCTGTCTCCTGATCTGACTATGAAGTACGATTTTTTCTGGTAAAAATAAAATAAAAATAAAAAAGCTGGTGATTCCTGTGGTTCTATCTGCCAGTTGGAATTTCAATGCTCTTTATTTATTTATTTATTTATTTTTGTAGAATGCTCGTATTTAGTCATTCCGCGTGGTTTATTGTTCCTTAAAAACGAGAACATTTACAAGTGAAAACGAAATATATTCAATTGGCAAATTACTAGATTAGCTAAAACGTGATTAATTTTATAAGATTCATTGTTTAAGACTCGTTCACTGTGATCTTTTAAACCAAAGCCTTTGCATTCTTTGCAAAGCCGCTAAACTTAACTAAATTTGACAGAGATCGATATGAAATGAAACTATACTTTTCTGTCGGTGGGTTTTTGCTGCCTGTTTTCAGGAAACTCTTATGTTATTTTGTCTGTCGGTAGAATTTTTGCTCCTTGTTTTCAGGAAACCGCCGGTATTTTGTGTCACGCAATTGGATTTGTGTTGGCGGTCTGCCTGGAAAGCCTGCGGAATCCTGCTAGCTTATTCACGAATTGATTTAAAACTCCTCCACTCTGGTGGTCTTGATTCGATAACGGGATTGGATTTGCATGTTGGGAAAAGGGGGCTGGGGCGGGGGGAGGGGTTAGGCACTGGTTTTGTGTGACTTCTGTGAGTAGTGTTCATTTTGATGCAACTATATATATTTTTGTCTTTCCTTTAACATATTAAGCAGTTAATTTTATGACATATATAATATATGTTATATATATATATATATATATTAAATAGTTATATATATATATATATATATATATATTATAATATATATAAGGATGTGATGAACCTGCAAAGTAACGCATCGTTACCATTCTTTGGGGAAGAGGAGTTTCAGAATAATAATTGGTTATGATGTATAAATTATAAGGAATTAATTAAAATATTTCTCATTTTGCATTTGATAAGACAAGATCAATACAACAGTAGTTAATGAGAAAATAGAAAGCAACTATGCAAAAATCGGATTTATTTAAAAAAGGTAAAAGAACCCGCTTAATTGGCCTTTGTGAACTCTGTTCTGGGCGGCAATAGTAGAGGACTATGACATGACCCAACATTTTTGAGAATTGGATGTAGCCTACCATGTGAGAATTGCTATATATATATATATATGTATATATATATATATATATATATATATATTATATATCTATATATATATGTGTGTGTGTGATATATATATTATATATATTATATATATATATATATATTGTGTGTGTGTGTGTGTATTAGTGCTTGGCTCACCCTTGTCACTCTGCCGCATCTAATGATGGAGAGAGAGAGAGAGAGATAGAGTAGAGACGAATTTTAGTTTTTTTAACGCACAGGTAGCAGTAGCGTTAAATGGACGCCTTTCAGGTGAATGGTGGGACGTTCCATTCATAAATTTCCTCTCGATTCTCTATACATTTCGAGTCGTTTGGTTGGTTTCACCTTTTACGTCGCGTCATGATATTCTTTTTCTTTTAACTGGATAGGACGTGATGCGTAGAACTTGAAGGGGGGTGAGGGGGGAGGGGGGAGGGGCGAGTTGTCGCTACGAATTAAAATTCAGACAAGTTGAACTCGATGTCAAAGCTGCAAGTTTCTGAAAGCGAACTTTCCTTTGAGCTAAGGAGTCATAAGATACCGAGTGAATGCAGAGTCTGGAATATTCACTATAGTTTGTAAGGAACGGACATGTCATTCCTTAGAAGCTTTTGAGAAAAAAAATTCTCTCCCCCCCCCCCCCCCTCCCCCCTCCCCCCCCCCCCCCCCCCCCCCCCCCCCCCCCCCCCCCCCCCCCCCCCCCCCCCCCCCCCCCCCCCCCCCCCCCCCCCCCCCCCCCCCCCCCCCCCCCCCCCCCCCCCCCCACTCTCTCTCTCTCTCCTGCGTTAGTCAGATTTGATGTGTATGCTTTCTGTGCTTTCAAAGCATCGTGTTTTCAACCCTAAATATCTAAACGCGTTTCATTTAATGATTTTGCAAGGATGTATGACGGACGACTTGCACCTTTTGTCTTTTTTTTATCTATAGAAGCTCCGCATTTTGAAAGCTAATTTTTAGTTGAGAACTACTTTTTTGTTGAAATTTTCCATGGTTCTACTCAAGAAATATTACTGCTGGTTACTTTTTTGAGGATTATTATCGTATTGTTTACTTTTAAAAGTCTGACGCTGATTTATATATACTTGGCATTAGTACCTTTAGTCAGAAAAACATGATGGTTCAAATTATTTTGTCTGTATGGTATTATTTAAACATGATTATTTATATATATATATATATATATATATATATATATATATATATATATATATATATATATTACTACACACACACACACACACACACACACACACACACACACATATATATATATATATATATATATATATATATATACTATCATTACACACACACACACACACCACACATACATATATATATATATATATATATAATATATATATAATATATATCTATATATATTTATTATTTATTGTATATCTACAGATATGTGTGTGTTATTAGTGGTTCTAAAGAAATTATACAACGGCCACTGCCACATTTATACATAGTTGTTAGAATTGTGGATGAATGCCCTGTCCTGGAAACGTCTTTAGCATCCCCTTGTTATTTACGTATGCAGAAACCTGTTCAGTAGCAAGTCGAGCCCCTTGAATGCTCTCTTGTGCTTCCTTTATATTTAAGCCCTTCCTTCCTTTCCGATATTTATTTCACGCCACCGCTCCAAAGATTTTTAGCTTTTCATCTCCTCCCTTTCATTAAGATTTCCAAATATTATGCGGTTTTTCTGTCTCTTGTCGATTGTTCCTTCTACAGGACAAGACCATCTCATAACACTTTGAACCTGCGTTTCAACTTGCTAACCTTTTTATTTCTTTATATATCACTATTTTTTTGCCCTTTCAGTTCTTTCTTATTCCACAAATACTATGCAAACAGAACATCTCGACAACCTTGACTACTGTTTTTCATCCCATTTGCATTCAGCAGCACTCTCGCTTCCACAAAGGCGACTTGGCTCAATAAGACATTCTTTCTTTCCCAGTTTCTTTTCCATAAACAAAGTTAAGCCTAGACCTTTTCTCCTAAGGCCATGTACCTGTGCATATGCTTGTAACTTCGTTAGTTCCTCGCTGGACGAGTGGTTTTCGCGCTCGGCTGCCAATCCGGTGGTCCGAAGTTCGATTCTCGGCTCGGCCAACGCGGAATCAGAGGAAATTATTTATGGTGATAGAAATTAATTTCTCGATATAGTGTGGTTCGGATCCCACAATAAGCTGTAGGTCCCGTTGCTAGGTGATCAATTGGTCCCTAGCCACGTTAAAATATATAATCCTTCGGGCCAGCCATAGGAGAGCTGTTCATCAGCTCAGTGGTCTGATGTGGTTAAACGAAGATATACTTAACTTGTAACTTCGTTGTCACTTCTGTATCGAACTAGGAAGGTACAGGTCGCGCATCCTGGGAGAGCCATATACAAATACCATTGAGGTTCACTTTGGGAGTAAGTTATTTCGAAGATAAATGCAGTTGAAATCAAGGAGTGTATTTGGCTTAGTCAATAAGTGTATGTAAAAAGTCACGCTGGAGTTAGAAAATAGTCACATACTATATATATATATATATATATATATATATATATAATATATTATATATATATATATATATATTTATAAATGCGCATTAATGCTTGGGTAAATATAATATGGGACATTTACAAATACATAAGGTGTGGAATAGTGTAGACATCAATTATTTTTTTATAAACAGGTTATTTTCGGTTATATGTAGTACATTGTATGTACACCTCGTTTCATTATAATCGTTAAATTTCCCACAGATTGACTGATGTATTACGATTGTAATCTGTGTTAAGTCTCGTGTCTATCATTAAATTTCTATTTGTAAGAGGTGTTCCCTTTTAATTTCGTTGTCTTAAAAATATTTTTTTTGTAAGACGCGTTTACTTATTTTCGTCGAGATTGAGAGATAAAATTTTATCTGTTCATTATATTTAATTGAAAATTTTTTTAATCGTTACAGTAGAAGTGCATGTCCTACCCTATAGTCTCTCTCTCTCTCTCTCCTCTCTCTCTCTCTCTCTCTCTCTCGTGTCCAGTGTTTGCCGGTGGTCATGCTTTCTCACCGGAGCGCGTCGTAAAAGATGAAAGCCGCCATTTTTATGGTCTTCAAAGCATGACTGGAAATCCTATCGGTGTCTTATGGTTGTAGGTTAAGTCCGGAGAAGAATCTGTGGCTGGGATTAAAGGACCAAAGACCCTAATGGATGAAATAACTTGTCTGCTTATTTTTATCGTGGTATTTGCTATTTATTTGTTACTAGCTACTGTACCCGGCATTGCTGGGGATAAGAAGGGGCATGTCGTCCGAGATGACAACTCCTAAGGGGCGGTTTATGCAAGTCAAAGAAGTTGTGAAAAATCTGAGCTTTGCTGTCAACTCCGAAAGTTGTAAAAAATGGGGGTGTATGAAAAAGAGAGGTTAAGGTCCCCTTAGAAACGGCCCTCGAATTTTCGGTTTACGACTGAAACCTTCCTTTTGGGGAGGGGAGTCTATGCATAACAAACAGACAGACAAACAGCCAGACTGAAATGGATATTTGTATTTATTTAGATGATAAATAGTAAATATGATATGCTGTGTTTGTATGTGTGTGCCTATCAAGTCATTTCTCCAAGGAAGCACCTCGCGAGAGAAGACGAAGATTGCCACATTCATACTTCAGTAATTGAATATCGTGGATGAGAAGCCTCTGCAGAAAACTTTCTCGAAGTCATTCACTTCACACACCCACTACACAAGAGGCTCATCAGCAGTCGAATGTCCCCACACAATCACTGCGTCTTTCACCTTTTGTCTTGCACGCGCTCGCACGCTTCTTGACAATTAAGGAACCTTCCTCTGCCTCTTTCTTATCATTTATCCAGTCTCATTCAACTGCTGTCTTTATCTCGTTCCTCTTTGCACTTTTTCACAAACATCTCGTCCATTATTCTTTCCACATGACCAAACGATTTCGAAATGTTGGGCGTTTTTTCACTTAGCCTTCTTTTAATGACATTTCTGCACACACACACACACACACACACACTCTCTCTCTCTCTCTCTCTCTCTCTCTCTCTCTCTCTCTCTCTCTCTCTATCTTATATAATATATAAAATATATATATATTATATACATACATACATACATTATATATATATATATATATTATAATATATATAGATATATATATATATACATATATACAATACATATATACAATATATTATATGCATACATACACACATACATATGTATGTGTGTGTGTTTGCCTGTATATTAAATTTATTTGTAATTTTCCCAGTATCAGTTTCGATACTGTTTTTGTACGGTTGGTTGGTTAGACCCTCTGTAAGTAATGTCCGTCGTTGATGTTTTCTTATCTACAAAGACTTCCGACCTTTGATAAGGAGGATGCCCCTCTCCCTCGTAGGTCTCACACCCACTGTATGTGTTCATTGTGTATAGCACAATTTCCATATCCCAGCCTATTTAAAGAGACATTTCTTTAAAATTCAAGTCCTCTTTTTCCTAATCCGGCCCATTCGTTCAGCACAGGAGGTTAACCGGATCGGTCATTGACCGTGGCAACGCGATTTCATGGATCGTCAGATGTGTGTCACTTCAGTGGCGGTGCAAGCACGCTTCTGCTGCCTAATTGCCTTGTGCAAGCGGGCTCTGAGGGGATTAACTCTGGCCCTTTATGGCAGACCCTTCCCATTCCCTCTGTCCCAAGTAGGGATTTAATGTTTTTCTCTCTCGAGAATTTTGAGTAGGAGCAAATTGTATCCTGTTTTGGGAGACACTCCATGGTTGTGGCCTGGAATGGGTTAGTTTTGAAGATTTGTTTTGAATTTATGAGGGTAGGTGGTAGGTCTTCTGTTTTGCAGCAAGGATTGGTTTTCAGGTGTGGACTCCATTGATTCTTAAAGCAGGTGATTTGCTGCTGTAATATCCGGATTGTTGTATTTTGTTTCTGGTTGGAGTGTGTTTAAGAAGTTTTCTTTGTTTGATTTTCTTGTGGGCGTGAATAGGAAGAATTCTTTTTCTTATTTTTAGGGTTCGTTCACTGAACTTCGGCCAAGCCGAGTCTATAATTATAGTTATGAAATTTCTCGAAACGTGATAGTGATAGGAAATGAAAAGGGCAACTTTTTAGAATGACTCTCTCTCTCTCTCTCTCTCTCTCTCTCTCTCTCTCTCTCTCTCTCTCTCACACACACACATATAGAGAATGTTTAGGAATCAATGTCAGAACAACGTTGAGATGCTTATGTTGTGATGACATTTTGCACCATCAAAATCCGAGAGGAAAATTTGAAACAAATAAATTTGCACAATTAAAAAAAACATTCTCTCTCTCTCTCTCTCTCTCTCTCTCTCTCTCTCTCTCTCTCTCTCTCTCTCTCTCTCTCTCTCTCTCTCTCTCCAGGTAAGCGTTTGAGAATGCACGGGGGTCTCTTCTGACACCGCACGGTCTGCTGCACAAGATGCTGCACAAAAGGATCCTTTTGAGGGAAGATAAATCTCAGAATGGACATTGTGTGACTGTTCTTTTGTCTGGCAGTTTCCATTATTACTATTGCATCCTGTCGAGATTTGAACCAGTTTTCGCTTACGGGAATGACTGTCATGTTTAAGTGCAATTACAAAGTAGTTTTTTTTCAGTTTTATAGAGGTGCGAAACAATATTTTATTGTAGTATAATTTGTAGTAAGGTATTTTTTTAAAACCAGACCGGCCGAGAACGTAAATATAATTAGGCATATTATTTATATTCAACTTAATTTTGTGTTTGCCCCTCATCGGTTGAGATCTTAATGAAAGTATCGTTCACGCTGCTGCTCAGCATATCGAAATATCGACGTTGTTGCTCGAACAGACTCGTGATTTTCGAACTGAGGCGTCTGATAAAAGCCGATGTGGCTTTTTACTTGCATTTAACTAGTCTTTCTTAAAGAGTGCTCAGTCACACGTTTATTAGTGGTTGGAATTGCTGAATTATGGATTCTTACCGTCATTCTTAACTATACTCTGTTTTTTCCCCTCTATCCACCCGCCTGTGGTGTTTGCGTATTGTAACACTGCGTCCCGGACTTTAGATAGTTGCATTCAGCTTACATTCAACACAAATAACAATATCCTATTTCGAATATTAACGGTATAATTCGCATACAGTAAATTATTAAAACTTTTCAGTTGCAAATGTACACCCAGATATCCTTTTATTTACCTAAAACTTACACAGCGTAACTATCCAAAGCCAGGGACGCAGTGTTACCATACGCAAACACCACAGGCGGGTGGACAGATGGGAAAAAAAAAAACAGAGTATAAGTGTGAACTTGCTTTTGTCCTCGTGGGAAAAATCTGCGTCAGTTGGGGAGCCATCTGCGACCTTAGTGTGAAGGAGTAATGACTGTAGGAGATGGGCTATGGCTTCTAGTCTTGTGTCTGTGGTTATGTAGGTCTCTTCGAAGGAATCCAATAACTGTATCCTTTTCTGAATTTAGGACTAAGCTATTTGTGTTCGGATACCGTGGATTGTTACCTGTATATAAATCTGGAACGTCAGAGGGAGACTGTGTTGCCCCTTAAATGTTCATAGCTCTCAATACGGTATATACTATTTACACGTGATATTCGTGATTTTTGGGTGTTTACTCTTATCCGACTTATCATAATTACCTTCCCGTCTATCTTAGCTCTTGGTCCTCTTAAATAATTAGACCTAGTTTGCGCATCCTGGTAACAATTATATCTTTGTGTGTGTGTGTGTGATACGAAAAAATACATTATTCCGACCATATAAGTTCAGAAAAAAACACGCATATGTATATGTATGTGTATATATATATATATATATATATATATATATATATATATATATATATATATATATATGTATATTATATATTATATATATATTGTATATTTGGGAAGAGCCCAGCGGTCCACACGAGACCTCTTACTCAGTGTAACGTATCACCGTCACTCACGAACAGGCAATCTGTAAGATGCCGTTCTGGCATATGATCTTTTAAATCTATACTAGCCAAGAATTGAATGGATCACAAGGTTTAAAAAAAGTATTAGTCAATTAGTCCAAGTTGCCTAAGAACTGAAGGAACGTGCTGAGCAGTACCTTGTACACTCTTGTAATAACCAACAGATGATGCTTGTGGTCGTCCACAAGTAAGAGTTGGTAAAAGAGGAAGGAAGGAAGTAGCGGCAGGAAATATGAGGTTGTGTTGAGAGCGATGATATAAAGAGGGAGGTTTCGGTTAGCCAGCCTCGTTGTCCTTGAGAGGATTACATTCACGTGGGGGAAGCGACGCTGGTCCAATGTAATTTAATCTGGGTTGAATCCTGCATTCACTTATCACTCGGATATATTTTTATTATTGGCTTCCCATTATCCGGTGTATATATATATATATATATATATATATATATATATATATATATATATATATATATATATATATATATATATATATATTATATATGGATGTATGTGTGTGTACCTACGTATGTATATTTGGGGTTTGCAAAAACGAGTGGGACTCCGATGATGTTTTTTCATTGTAGTCCGAGATGTCGCAAAATATATGTATGGAATAGCGTCAATGGGGTCTCCATCTTTCCTTTACCGAGTTATTTTTTTATTTAGATGTTTTAACCATCATGCAATATCCAGCACTTTGACTCTTGATTAAGATTTTAGTCTTCGTGGTTTTATACGGGTCGCGTTGTCCGTGCGTTCCCGTGTACCGAAGCTTGGGCCGGGTTCTTTATCTTAATTTATACTTATATACTTATATAGGTGCTAAAATGAGATGGAATACGGGACGGACGGAAAAGTCAAGTGGTGTAACGGCAGGCTTTGGTGGTAGTTACCCACAAATATAATTTTTACAAATACAGTTGTTTATGGTAGGAATATTTTAATCCTTTCGAAATTTCCTTCGTTACTATCTATTTACCAATCGCGCACGCACATATATATATATTCTCTCATTAAGCTCAAATGTCCTTTAATATCTAATTCACTCTACGATGATGAATTTCATATATATACATATATATATATATATATATATATACATATATATATATACATATATATATTACACAACACACATTTATATATATATATTATATATATATATATATATATATTATATATATATATATACGTGTGTAGCTATATAAAGATATTTTACAGATAATTCTGAATATATATATATATATATATATATATATATATATATATTTATATATATATATTATATATATATATATATATATAATATGATATATATATTTATATATATATATATATATATATATATATATATATATATATATATATATATATATATATATTATTGTGTGTAGAATCTACTGGCCACCAGTCAAAAAATTTTAAAAAAAAAAGAGTATTTCTTATTCATTACAAGTGCAAGAGTTCTTTTACGCTTAACAAAACCAGGTTGCCTCATATTTGTGGTATCAGTGTTTGGAAGGGACCCCCGCATCGGGAGGGGGGGAGGGAGTGGGCCGCCTGGTGGGGAGGTGGTTGTCTGCACACATCATTGTTGCTCCACGGTTTGCTGACCTACAATATTTCTCTCTCTCTCTCTCTCTCTCTCTCTCTCTCTCTCTCTCTCTCTCTCTCTCTCTCTCTCTCTCTACTCTCTCTCTCTCTGTGTATGTGTGTTTCTTTGAACGTAGGCAAAACACATCAGTGTTATGAAATTCTGAATTTACGGTAGTTTGGAAATTAGATATAAAGGTTTCGTTTATGATTCCTTCAGTACAAAGCATTCGAGTGGATGGAGTAAAATTATTGGAAAATGAATTGTATGTTTAATTTGCAGACTACTGTTGTAAATAAATTTAATTAATTTATTATTGAGAATAGAAGACAGGCACCGGCGGATCGACTGAAATGTTTGAAAGTCCTCGCAGCCTCCAACGTATACTCTGTGTACACTGTTTCGTTTTGACAGTCTGGATCATGAAAGCAATACATATTATACAAGGAAGACAAATCTGCTAGAATGCTTAAGACTGCCGAGGGGCAAAAACAATATAATCTTCCCCTTTCCCCGCCATAAGAAAAAGTGGTTTGCATTTGGACAAAAGGAGGCCGGACAATGGACAATGGAATCGGTGCGTCATGTACATTTATGCTGAGGCCGACAGTATTTTGAATCTGCCGACACTTTTGGCTCTGTTATTGATAAGGTCCTTCTTATGCCAACCAACATTTTTTTTTGGTGGGTGATGTTTGGGCGTATTAAATGCTTTCACCATAACGCTCGATTCGCCAGAGTTCTGCAAGGGTCCACAAGAGATTTGTTTCGTCTGAAAAACTGACCTTGAAAACTCTGATGGTAATCAAACCCGGAAAGAGCTTTTGGGAAGCGTTTAGGGAGATTTTTTGGGAGTTTGTGGTCTTTAGGTTAATGTAGATTTTAGATCAAGTGACCGTAAATAAGCGTGCTTGCAATTTGGAGTTGGTTTACCAAGGCTCTTTTTGTAGTGCTTACCTGTTCCAGTGACATCTTAAAAAATTTCATTAGATGTCCCAGTTTACGTTGTATATCGCTGAACTAAGAGAAATACCTGATGTTTGGAGTCTTATATTTGGATGTTATCGTCATGCATCCGGTTGATAACAGAGCTCTGAAATATTTCCTGTCGTTAACCAACGAACGGTAGCTATGGTTCTGTACATAACGCTTTGAACACACGCTGAGGGAGGGAGGGAGAGGGGGCGCGGTGAAAGGGGAGGTTAAGATGTGTAGGCTATGTTTTGATGGTATATGTGGGGTTTGGTCTCAGAGCAACGTGTAGTCTTTGCTGGATTTTGTAATAACACTTGTTTTGAGTTTTGATACAATCGTCACTACACTTGGAATGTTTGGAAAGGAAAAAAAACCTGATTTTTTTTTTTTTTTTTTTTTTTTTTTTTTTTTTTTTTTTTTTTTTTTTTTTTCAGAATCTGGAAATCAGAAGATTGTGCTTAACTGTTGTGAACATGCAACTACTTCCTTGAATGTTTAGCGAGAATAGCCACCTCGCTATAATTCATTGATTTATGGATCAGTTACACGAATGTAAATCATTATTATTGTTATATATATAAAGATTTATATTTTTATTAATTTAATCCATAACATTTTTATTAAAATACTTAAAATTATAACATTCAGTGACAAGACTGTGAAACATTGTTATATAAAGTTTAATATTTTTATGAATTTAATCCGTAACAGTCTTATTAAGATACTTAAAATTATAACATTGTCTTCAGAGCAGTCAGGGTTAGGTACCACGAAAATGTCCTCGAATGAAGGCCGGTTGTTGTAGGCCCAACCACCGACGACATCTGTCTTGAACGGATCGCCAATCCTTTCATAGGAATTTGTAACCGTGGAATATTTCAGCCACACTCGGTGTTCCTCATAACCCTGGATATTGAGCCGATGTCTATTCGACTGATAGATCCTAACCTAACCTAATTCAGTCTAGGGAGCATCATCCCACGTGAATGCTTGGCCCTCCTCCCTTTGGTTTTTAGATACAAGTAATATTAGCAGTCTAGTTCGAGCTTTTGGCGGTTGCAGTGTCTTGCATCACACAGAATATCTGCGAGACAACCCCCCATTTTTTTTTGGGGGGGAGGGGTCACTTAAGATTTAAGTCTAGGATGTCCTGAAAGATATAATCGAAATGGAGTGAAAAAATGGACTAATTCAGAAGGCGATATGTTAACTCATCAACCAATAGCCTGTGAGGCTTGCATGGAAGAGCGTTGTGATGCTGTAATAGTATAATAGTATGGTGTAACTAGTGAAACACTAGTTTGCTGCAAATCTCGAGTTTTTTAGTGTCTTTGTTAAAAAGAAGACAAACAATAATAAGTACATAGTATACACGAATTTTTTTTATATCCGAATTAAACGACAAGACGTAAGACAGTCGAAAAAGCTTAACAGATTTCTCCTGCAGACCTCGTTATTCTAACCAGCCAGATTTGTGTAGGGAACTTTGGCGATTAAGTCAGAAGAAGACGCCCCCGCCCCACCCGTGAAACCCATTCCCCTTCCCCTCCCTCTTCCACTTTCCCCTCCCTTTCCCAATCTCTCCTCCCTCCTCCTTTCCCCTCCCTCTCCCTCTCCATGACGTCGTGAATAGAAGACCCCCGAAAACAGATAACGACGTTGCTCACCGGAAAACCAACTTTATAGGAGGCTAATCCGAGAGCGAAGGTTTCATAACGTTGGCGAATGTTAGTTTTCTTCTCCCGAAGTTAAGAAATAATTTGTTGTTTCGGTGAACATTTCGTCTTTTGTAGATGGCTCTTGTTAACTCTGAACGGGGCAGACGAAGTTAAGGTGACGCTTGAGGTGGTGCGTGGTTTGATGCGAAACATGAAGTTAACATCGACCGAGAGAAAACTCTTGAGGTTTTAGTCTTGGAATGAAGTGCAGCATTTGGAAGATGAGAAAACTTTATTTCCACGCTGTCGTTATTTACGTGTATGCACGGATCGAACGTGCACTGATAACGCTCCTGTTTATAAAAATAAGTGTTCAAATGTATTTGTGCATCTAAAAATCCTGTTACTTATAAATATTTTTATGAACTTTGTGCACATTTCAACATTTCATTATACATTCTCCATCCGCTACAAGAATTAAGGTTTTCAGCCAATGTAGCCTCGTAAACGCTTACATAAATAGATTTCATGCAATGTAACAGGCAATTATAGATGTCGAATGCCTCATTATTTTTTTGGCCGTTACAGTTACGGTATCGTATGTAGCAAAGGAGAAATAATCCCTTAACTACGCTAATTACCGAGAACTTGTCTCTGAACCGTGAGAGTAATTAGGAAGAAATCTCTTGATTGTAGCGGTGCTTAATGAGTTCGTGAATGAAAGAATGGTTGTCTGCTAATGTCGTCATTATGATCACAATGAAATGAAAAGACGATGATGAATTTTAAGGTCCTTGGCTTTTTTTTATGCCTCCGCTAGTCGGGCCTTCCTCTTGTCACTCGCTGCTTGGAGGAATAATTGTTGCATTTCGCGGTGACGCCGCTCTGGCTGTGGAAATGAAAAGACTTCATCAGAATGTCTTTTAAATCTTTAGCGTCATGACGCCATATTCTTGAAACGGGGGTAGAGATTTTCCCGGCCATTATACATGAGAGAAATTAATCATATCCTGGATTAGGAAATAATCATCATACACAAATTCATTTAGTTATTTTGTCATTGTATAGAGTAGAACCCTGTCCAGATATCTTTGGTTTACTTGTTTACCTCTTGCCACCTAGTTGACCCCAAAGTATACTTTGGTTGACCTAAGACCAAAATCCGGTCGTTGGGTTTGACCTTCAAGATTTCAGTTTAGTCGTCTGCTTCTTTCCTCTACAAAGAGAGGGTCCGGTCAGGTTTTGGACCTTTTCTTACATTTAAGCCTACTTGTTGATTTGTTCGTCGTTTACAGATTGCCACTAATAGGAATGATTTTTTTTTTTTCGTTCTTTTAGAACCCCAGGAATGTAAGCAGGTTCATTGGCTTTTGTCTTGTTATGGGATGCGGTGGAAATTGGAAAGATGTATTCGTCATGTTATAAATAATTCTTGGAGGAAGATGTCAGTGTATTGCCAGTGTACTGCTTATGATTGTTAATCTTATGAAGACGATTTATACTGAGTCATCCTTGACTTAACACTCACCGGGTGAACACGGTTGATAAGAAATTCTCTTTTGCCCAGCGAACTTTCTCACGATTTATCAGTATTATTTATCGATATTAAATCTCTTTTTTGATTTAGCCGAATCATCCCTGTTTTGGCCAAGCGTAACGAAACGATGTAATCGAAGGAAAGTGAGAGCGAACGAATATCGTTTCCGTGACCGAAAATATTTACGATCGGCCGCGAACAAAAGGTAAACAATGTACGTGAGACTATGGTTCATTTTCTCTCTCTCTCTCTCTCTCTCTCTCTCTCTCTCTCTCTCTCTCTCTCTCTCTCACAATACGGTCTGTTTATATTTTTTTACTTTATCGTATATTATGAAAGTAAGAGTGGGGGTAGGTGGATTTATATGTATTAAGAGTTCAATAACCGTTGTCATGGAAATGAAGACTATTAATTAGAAGAAAGGCCAAAGTGGATATGAAAACAGATGCGAGGTAAACAAGAATAACGACAATATGAAGAAAGGGTAAGGTCCCATTGGAAATGGTTTTAGTTTTTTAGTAAAGAAAAACTGTGTTCTGTCCGCCCTCAGATCTTGAAGACTACTGATTTTCGAGGGCTGCAAATCGGTATGTTGATCATCCACCCTCCATTCCCCAAACATAGCAGAGTGCAGACATCTAGCCTCGGTAGTTTTATTTTATTTAAGGTCGTTTGCCGTAATCGTGTGTCTGGCAACCTTAAGGACAGGCCACTCACTACCTGGCCATGGCTGTTTCATGGGCCGCAGCTCATGCGGTATTGTATCCTTGGAGGACCTCCAAGATTGTACCGTCACCACAGAATAGAGATCTATTTTTGGTGGCCTTGATTATACGCTTCACAGAACGCTTCACTGGTGTGGTCGGTATGATGTCGGTGTGCCACTCGGTGGCCACGAGTTCGATTCTCGGGCATTCCATTGAGGGGTCAGAGATGTGTATTCTGGTGATAGAAGTTCACTCTCGACGTGGTTCGGAAGTCACGTAAAGCACGTTTAATAACCACTGGTTCCATGCAACGTAAAAACATCATACAAACTGTACGCTGCACAGAAAACCCAAGTGCGCCGAAGAAACTTATGCGCATTTTAAACAATTTTTTGGTGGCAACTGTGATGTAAATGTATCACCCACATTTTTTTTTCCAGGAGAGACTCGCTATCTGTTCGAAATCACAGCAGTTAAAATCGAAAGCAAATTGCCGAGCGTTGACGTTTGGATATCGTTGGGATTTGGTTGAAATTTAAATTATTTTAGAGGCTCCCTGACCCAACTCGCCTGTAAGGTTTTTTGTAAGCATCTGTAAACGTTTGACAGTGTACTAAAAGGCAATACTGTTAACACTACGCTACGCTTTCACCCGTCTTCAATCCGTGTGCGACAGGTTATCTAAACATTGAAGGCAGAGTTGGAGGACGTGATACTGACCGAACATATCACAAACCACGCATTCTGGTGTCTATCACGTAGAGGAATATCTTGTGGTTATACATTTAGGAAGGGAAGTGTCAGGTTTGTTGGATAGTGTCACTGTTGCAAGGAATAATTGCCAAAATTGAAGGAAAGACGCTAATGTGAGGGAGAGGGGACCTCAAGTTGCTGGGGGTGGTGAGAGGGGGGGGGGGGGAAGGTTAGTGGGTGCCGTGAATGTAGAAAGTGCCAATTTATGCAATCTGGTGCAGTTTGCTCGGGCGGGTGGAAGTGTTCGGGGACCGTTGAATGCAGTTGGGAAATGTATAGCATTAGTATACTTTGATTTTCTAACGTGAAATTTATATGTAGGATGAGTGCCGTTCCCCAATTCATAATGTCTATTCTTGGGTAATCAAAGTACTCGGAAACGAACAACTTCTGGTGGCAGTTTTTTCCATGTCACATATCTTGTATGTAAAGAAGTTCCCACAATGGGATGTGTGGTATCTCTTCAGTTGTAGTTTCCATCCATTATTACTTGTCTGGTTTTCGGCTGATGTAAATAGGTTACTCTACTTTTGTTATGCCTTTCAGTATTTTAAATGTTTCTATTAGTTGTCCTCGCAATCGTCGTGTTTCTAAGGCATACATGTTCAGAGAGGGAGAGGGAGAGGTGGGGGTAGGGGGATTGGTAGGTAAATTATTGGCTCTGATCTCGGTGGCTATACGATGCATTTTAGGTGGGAACGGTGATATTGCACTTTTTAGTAGAACGAGCATAAATTCGGTAGTCATCTGGGCGACAGATTTTGGGTGTCCAGACATGGAATCTGTTGATGGTGTGGTGGTCAGAGGAGCCACTTTTGATGATAGTCATTTGTTACATTGACGCGAAGGGTTTGCAGTCTGTTCGCTTTCTGTCGAATTCGGGGAAGTCGGAAGTTTCAGCGTAAAATTATTTACCTAAAAAGGAAGGAGGCACACTTTCTTAATAATTGCCTAGTCGTGTACGAATAATGTTCCTTAGAGGTCAGTAACGTAAGTGGATATTTATGCTTCATACTTAGAATGATGGTGATTAGTTGGTTAGTGACATTTAAAACATCGCTAGTCAAGAGTTCATCAAATGTCAAGATTAACGTAGCTCGAAGATGTTTGCTCTTTATCCAGATCAGTTTATTAAAGTCTTGCACTTAGTTTATCGTGAACGTATAGGAATATGTGTAATATATATATATATATATATTATATATATATATATATATATATATATATATATATATATATATTCACACCACCCAAGCTGGTGAAAGTGGAGAAAAGACTTGTGGTACTGTGACATCTTAGGTATCGTCAATATTGTATCTTGCATCGAAATTGCACGAATACGTGCTTGATCATTGTTGTCTTGATTTTATATGTGGATGAAATAATTGCTAATCTTAGGCATGACTTTACATTTTAGTAATATTAGTAATCTCTCTCTCTCTCTCTCTCTCTCTCTCTCTCTCTCTCTCTCTCTCTCTCTCTCTCTCCGAGAGTGGTATGCTGTGTATTAATCGATTATCGAGCCCTTTGGTATAATGCTCACGTCTAGTTGGAAGAGTTCTCAAAAGCGAGCGTTGCTTCCTCATCGGATTTGTTTCGGGAGGGAGGTTTTGCGTCCGTGAGTGCATATGTTTTTGTCGTCTCCCGCTAGTATGCAAAAAGCGTTCTTGGCCCTAGACTGCCTGGCATCGGATTCGTTGGGGGTAGATGCTAAAAGGGTCGTGCCCGTATTGTTGGCATGCTGCTTCTAGTGGTGTTATTTTTGGCCTCGTGGGAACATTACCTCTACAGCAAGTAGGAGCACTGTGCTAATGATATCCTGGATGAGCACTCGCAGTGTGGAAACACGTTGAATGGTTTGTGAATGGGTGTTATGCAATGCTCTTTATCGCTAAATTAATAGGACTGGTGTAAAAACCACCTATTTATTTATTTATAAGATTTCTGTAAAAATAGTTCTAGATGATGATAGGATTTATTGTACAAAGTTATACACTTTGCCAAGTTGTATTTTACCACGAGGATGAAATCAACGATTGATTCACGCAGGTGTTATATGTTAAGGTCAGTGGCCTTATTTAACCTAGGCTTGCCCCAGCAACAGGAAGGAGACCTTGATCAAGAATGAAAGAAGACTCGTGCCCTCCTCACGAAAAAAGAAATAGTCGTGGCCTTCCGGTACTTATTACTTCAACATTTTAAAGGATCGGTTTCAAATAGTGGCACATTATGGAGAGCTTCGCCACATTTAAAAGGAAAAGAAGACAATAAACCTTCCGGCTGTAGACCGAACCCTTAAAAATAAAAGACGCGGTCCCCTGAAGATTGTCATAATGGTGCAGCTTCGTGCATAATTACCTGCCTTATGGCGTGCCGTGCGACCTCTTATTACTTTTTTTTTTTTCCCAGAGTTGAAGTGGCTGTTCAAGAGGATGCACTCGAGGAGTGTTGCTTGTTCATAAATTTTGATTCAATGTGTATTTTTAACTTAATAGGTGCGTTTTAACGGTGAATTATTTGTGCATTTGTCAGTTTAATTCGTTTCATGTATAAGCACCTTCTGATATGATTAGTTATTGCTCTGTCGATGTAAGTTTAGCCGGAGATGCGGTTTGCAGACTTAATTCCTGATTAAAATTAGAAGTCGAATTGGTTCCTCAGTCTTTTGACTACCAAAATTAATTATGATCCCCGTCAAGAAGGAACATAGAAAAGAATTTAACTGGTAGGTACGAGTTGTATAAACGTTGTATGTAACAAAGGTCATCACTCCTTTGATTATTTCTGGTGTTATTTTGTGGTTAGAGAGAGAGAGAGAGAGAGAGAGAGAGAGAGGAGAGAGAGAGAGAGAGAGAGGGGGGGGGGGGGGGGGGGGGGGCTCTTAGGTTGAGTGGTACACCTCCCAGAGGGTCGAAAATGAACTCGCACACACACCCTCTTTGACGTTTGGAAGAGCTTATTATTACCGACGAATGCTGAGGTTTAGACATGAAGTGGATGTTTTATTTCTTTGTTGTCAAGAAGAGCCGAATTCTTTCTAGGCTTGCCATTGCGGCACCTGTTTGCTTTTTTTTATAGAATATAAAATTTCTAATCCTATTAACGCCGAGAAGTCAGCGTTTAAGCTCATTTGGAAGCTTAGGTTACACCGAGCTTAATGCTCCAAATGTGCCACAGATTATATAAAGGAAGTTAAAGTTATCTTGGACTGGTTTTCTTCTTGTTTCTTTACAGAGAAGAGAATAAAGGAATTGTGTTTTTGGACGAACGCAGTTGATGGAATCTGCGTTTCATTTTTATGTCTATATTTTTATTTGCTATTTGCTTCAGTTGTACTACGGTCGTCCTTTCTTCACAGATTTAGCGTTTTCTTCTGCTGAAGCTTTCCAAGCCACTTAATAGCTTCTTCATCCATTCATTTTGTAACAAGATCATAAGTTGAAAATGATCGCAATAATAATTGCACGCCATATGTAATAATAGTAATGTATATTACCTCTGCTTATTGGGCGAAGTGCATTTGTGCATGCCTCTGTATCCAGTTTGCCTGCATCAGCAGCCCGCATCCAAAACCACTTGACGTAATTAGCGACCTCACCTGAGCCAAGAAACTAGTTGTTGTTTGTTGTCGTCTCCTCATATCATGCTTGACCTTTTTTCCGCCAGTCACTACCTAAGTTTAATACCTTCGTTAATTTTGTATTTTGGATGTACGATGGCTTTTTTTCTTCTTCTTCTTTTTTACTGAATGAACTTATTCATGACTAAGAGGTTTGTTCCATTCTTTCTGTGTGGGGATAATTGTAAATTCGACTCGGAATGCTTTTTTTTTTTCTGGGGGGAGGGGGCGGGTGGCGGGTTAGGGGGAGGCGCTGTGTGCATTGAACTTCGTGCCTTCAGATGATAGTCGTATCAGTGTAGGCGTTTTACGTATTGAATAGTTAACTGAAATTTATTAGGTCGACACATTTGTGCTTTGTGGAATATTTGATAGATTTGGAATGATGCCGCTACTTTGTTTACCGTTTTATTAATTAGAAATATGTAGGCGCTACCAGTCTTTGGGATGGTAGGAAGAAAAATTATAAAATTTGTAAGTTTCTCCTTAAAGGCCCCCCTCCCCTCCTCTCGCTCACACACCACACACACACACACACACACACACACACTCACTCTACGCTGATGTAACTTTCAAAGATGATGTTAGGTTGTTTTAGTAGCGTTTCATGTTTTTACACGAAAGCTGTCATCAGCAATATTTCGTTCCATAATGATTTATTTTATGTGGGAGTTATCGGGCCCGAACTTCCAACAGATGGGGTGTGGTCATCCGACCGTGAAACCTGCGTCTGGTAATATATTTTGAAGAGAGGAACTGAAAGCTTCACTAACACGTTGCATATCGAGGAAACTCGCTTTTTGTTTTGTGTGCATGTGCGTGTACGTGCAGAGAATGGGAATCCTGTAGGACCCTTTTCCCCCATTTGATCTGTCCAACACCTTCTATCGAAAAGGTCAATACTCACAACTGACGTTGACTTGAACAAGTAAAAAATGCGCGGAAGTTTCTTCGGCGCAATCGAGTTTTCTGTATGAGACGCGGGCCATGAAACTTTCTGCCACGACCTGGTGGTGCCTTGTCCTGATGTTTGATGATTGGAGGGTGGATGAACAACAAACCAATTTGCAGCCCTCTAGCCTCAGTAGTTTTTAGATCTGAGGGCGGACAGAAAGTGTGGAAGGATACACAAAGCCATCTCAATAGTTTTCGTTTACAGAAAAGAAAAAAAATCATGGTGGATGCTGCGTCATTTAGCCCATGAGAATAGTCCATAAATTGGATGTTGGGTCGGTCGTGTCATTAGCGACAGCACGACACAGATGCGACCTTTTGGCATTACCGCATCACTGACATCCAAGGTATCGACACAGTTTTGATAGACGTTTCATTTGCTGGCTCATTTTATCACAGGTGCAGCCACAGACATAACCTCTCTCTCTCTCTCTCTCTCTCCGCTCTTCATCTCCCCAAATCTCATCCTCTCCTCCTCTCCTCGCCTCTCTCTCTCCCTCTCTCTCTCTCTCTCTTTAGGAAATGGGTAGGATGCGTAAGGTGAAACATAAGACATAAAGAAGGTGATAATAGGAAAGCGATTTTTAAAAAGTTATGAGTTGTAAAGATTTTCCATCCTTAATATATCCCTAGGCCTGGGGTACATTTCAGATCAGAAAATATATATTTTAAACAGAGGAAATTAAAATTGCCGGTAAAATTTGTTGTACTCCGAAGTAGAATATATATAATGGATGAGGCACTCTTATTATTATATTACGATAACTGTTGTGGTATCATGAGTGTCATATCTCTTTAGGTTTTAAAAGGGTTTTATTCAATGTCTTTGTTTTTCTCACAAAAGAACCCTTCTAACTAAGAGGCTTCCAAATGAGGACGGATAGGAGTCCCGAGGCCGACACCAAAACGCTTTTTTGGGGAGCAAAGCGGGGTTTGCATGATCTACCAATTTGATCTGTTGGGCTGTTACGGTTGAGAAGTGGTGCTATAGGTAATGGTTGACAGTATTTAGTACGAGATAAGAGATGCAGTTATTTTGTATACCAAAGTCGTCTGATCTTGTGGTGTTCTCTTTTGATCTTATTGTCATTCATTTGAATTGAGTCACGAGCCTTCATATGAGTATCATATGCGCAGGAAAGTAATGAATATCTGAGGTTTATGGTGACACTTCTATGGCTTATCGTAGTCCAGTGTCTGAGTCTTCACAGGACCTGACATTTGGTAAAGTGTGCATTGCTGATCAGGTTTATGTTTAGCTCTAAATAATTATTTGACAATAGCACCTGCAGTTGAAGGCTGTAACTTGGACATTTTTTAAGCTGGCTCGATTATTCTTTTAAGATGCCATACGCCGAGAGCGATGCTGTTTTCCCTTCTGTATGAATAGCTCTGATCTTCTCGTCGTCTAAAGTATTCAGCTCGGAGGATAGTCAACTTTTGTTTCAGGTGAATGAAAGAACGTCTTTTTGAGAGGTAAATGGAGGGCATTGCAGATGCACCTGTAGTGGGTTTTTTGCCCCTGGCTTCGCTTATGCGCAATGCCTGTTTGCAAATGCCTCGATTTCTCTTGCTTGCATTGTGCTTTGTTTGGTAGCTCGAGATACAAGTCATTCTCATCCTGTTGGAATTCGAACTGCTTTCTTTTCCCGGTTGTCAGGGGCATTCTTTCACTGTAGTCTCTCGTTTTTCCGGTATTGTCTTTTTTTATAACCTTTATCTATCCCAGTTTTGGGTTGTCTATATATATTGATGTTCACCGTGCCAGTAAAACTGTCATTCTCTTTATTAAAGTTCAGTTTACTACATTTTATTGCTTTGTGAATGTAGGGTTTCCTGTGGACTGTAGGATATGATGGGCTAACGTTTTTCAGTTTTTTGCATTCTGATATTAAAATGAAGTTGAACATGAATATGCAAATTTCTTGGCGCATTGGCGATCCTCGGAGTATATAACGCAGTTTCATAAAAAAAAAAAAAAAAAAAAATCGCGCGGCAATACAGTACAGGGATTGTAGTCTTTATGATTGGCGTTTATAAAGTATGCAATTTTATTTTTGAGAAAAGATCTCCCTGGTATTTTAGGTTAGCAATGAGTGCTCTACCCTATTCGCATTTGATATATTTTATCTATATTCTTCACATTTGGTATGTATTTTTTCGCATAGGTATTAACGATGTTTAATTATTTTTAATGTTATTCCAACATCATAGAATTGAAAGCATTTCATTCTGAAGTGACCAAATTTTTCCCGTACAAAATAAAAGAATTTTTTTTTTCCCTATATGTTGGTATTTTTGCTGCACTGTCGACCTTACTTAGGTCTACTATAATAGAAAGAAATTAGACTTGTAAGTTCTAACATAGATGTATCTTTTTTTTTTCCCCCTGTATTGTTGGTATTTTTGCTGCACTGTGCGACTTCTTATGTCCTACTATAATAGAAAGAAATTAGACTTGTAAGTTCTAACATAGATGTATCATTTCCACTAGTGATTTGGCTCTCGACAATGGGGATTTTCGTCTTAACCTGTGCGTCGATGTTTTCAGATGTCATCACCTTCCTCCCCTCTTTGTTGGAAAGTAATTGTCCTTTGCTTTCAGTTGGCCTTATATCTGTACAGTAGGGTCGTAATAAAGGTTAAAAGGAAGTTATTGTAATTGTTATTGCCTCCCGATGAATGGAGCAATTGAACCCTTTCCCAAGTAGGTGGTTATTCATATGCCATTGGGATATGGTGAAAGTTCCTGTTACAGAGACCTTGATCGTGTTTCTCTCTCTCTCTCTCTCTCTCTCTCTTCTCTCTTCTCTCTCTCTCTCTCTCTCTCTCTCTCTTGTTTTAAATTTATTGAGGCGAAATGCGGCGCGGAGACGAAATTCTCCGTCGTAAGGGAAAAGCATGCCCATCATATATTTTCAGTAGCGGAAAAAGAATGACAGAGGAAAAATACGCTGCGTTAGTGTGTTTCATCCTTCTCATTTCTCATCCCCTCTCCTCCCTTTTCCCCCGTTCCATTCCACCTTCCCTTAGCCACAGGAACTAGGAAGCAAGGGAAAGATGAAGTAACGACTCTTCCCGATTTGTTTTTAAACCTTTTCTTGTTCTAGTCTTGTGAGTAAATGTGTTTGCTCATGGGATGTTGATGGATTCGAGGAGGAACGGTAATTAAAAAAAAAAACTATTTGTTACCTTTTACTGTGTGGTTTTAGTTTTATGTAAAATAAGACATTGAGGTGCCTATTTTTGTGTACGTCAGCACGTATGTCCGCCCTCAGATCTTTAAAGCTGCTGAGGCTAAAGGGATGCAAATTGGTATGCTTATCATTCACCCTTCAATCATCAAGCATACCCAATTGCAGCACTCTTAGCCTCGGTAGTTTTGGTTTTATGTAAGGTTTAAGTGAGCCATGATAGTTCGTCTGGCACCTATAGCAACAACACAGGGCACCACTGGGCCGTGGCATAAGGGTTCTTGGGTCAGGGCTCATACAGCATTGTACGCTGTAGAGGAAACTCTCTTGTCTTCGGCGCATATTTGACTTGCTTTTTTTCCGGTGTTGTCAGAGGTACCGAAACAGACTTCATGTAGAGTGATTCATTCCTTTGTTGTAAAGGATACAGGAAAAAGCAGTGCATTAAATCAATCGCGAATATGACGATATTTTGCAATCATTATGAATTGTAATGAACCTCCAACAAAAGACAGATACATATTGCTATGTAATAATTAGAATATTTGCAAAGTTTTTAGGTGATGATGATATCCCTTTTTTAACAACGATGTCAAGCTGCAAAATTCCTTCTTTTGTGCGTCATTGTTAAACCAAGTCATTTATCTTATGTAACGAAACCATTTTGTTAGAGATCTTCTCTCGGAAGTCTGCAAACTTTTGTGGCCCTAAAGTCCCAAATACCTTTCTTTTATTTCGCTTCAAGTGATGATCCTGGTGTCCTCACTTACCAATTTTGCAAATAAAATAATAAATGTATTCTGTGCACGTTCCACGGGTTATTTTGAAACCACAAATTCATAGGATGTGCACGTCCTGCATAATTAGATTTAGAATTTGAATTTTTGTTATACAAATTGCATTTGCATGTTGCGCTGCATTATATGATTGTTACGATTGTGTTGAAGGGAACGGCATAACGTGGAATAAAGCAACAATTAGTGACAAAAATACTGTATTGAAAGTGACATCATAAATAGGGGTGACGGAAATGTTGTATTAAACAGGGACATAAGAAACGGGTGTCAAACACTCCATTAAAAATGTTTCAACAGTAATAAAAAGAAAAAATAAAGGACATAAAAGAATAAATAAAATTTATTATAAGAATGACACAACAAAGGAGTGTAACGTGACACAGAGGAATGACAAAAATACAACAATGAAGGTCAATCATTACCATCTTACCAACTTTCGTTAAGGAATGCGGAAAAACCATAAGACTTACTGTAAGTAATCCCCGGTCAGGTAGGACATGGTTCAGTAGGCTAGATTAGGTTAGAATGTATCCCTGTTGGTTGAGATTAAGCCTGTCCAATGCCAGCGCGGAATCTTGCGCTATAACTTCCCTTGAGTGATATCAAGATGTAATAATAAGAAGCCTTGTGTGGAACTTAGGACTCTAGACCAGCCAACTACGAAGAGTCCGTTTGGAGTTAGCTTCCAATTTGGTTAGGTTGCATCCCTGTGTCGGTACTACTGGAAAAAAGGGAAGGGGAGATTAAGGGGTACCAGGGGGATCGAAGACGCCTCCCCTCCCTCATTCCTCTGTTATTAGGGATGAGAAGGTCTGGGTTATTTTAACCATGTATCCTGAGCGTACTAATGACCAAATTTAGTATACAGTAACACGTGATTGATAACTTTTGATACGAACTCTTTAGTTTAGTTATATAGTTTTATTCAGTATCGCAGGTAAAATATAATCAATATAATAGGTAGCCTGTAATTCAATTATTGCTGCTAGTGCCATATGCAAGTGCGTTTGTCTAATTGAGATGATGATATATTAGATACAGTATCACAATGAATTCATAAGTTAACTGTGGACCTCTCGTAGCAGTTGGAATAAAACAAGTCTGTAGTAGAGGGGCAGTATCCTCTGATAAGTGCCGAGGTACTCCGAGGCATCCGGGCATCAGGTGACCTGGTTAGGGCGCCGAGCTCAAGTTACTGAAATGGGGCAGGGGAAGGGTTGAGCGAAGAGGTGGGCTCCTCACAATATGGAGCAGAATAGTCCAGTTGGGAAAACGAACGCCGCCATTCGCTTCTCGATGGACGTCCGTTTTGTCCTTGTTAGGTTGCAGTGCGATGCCGCTTCGTTGTCGCCTTCAGATGGGCCGCTTCGACCAATTTAACAGAGGTCATCACATCATTGTTTCGTCTTTGGTGGATTGCGAATTCTGTAGAGTTTGGCGCGGAGATCAAAGCTGTTGCATTCGTCCATACGCATTTTTTGTTCCTATATTTTTTTATGTATTACTATAACTTTAGATTCTTAAAGTTTTATTATTTTCATAAAAATAGTCAAAAGTTGGTCTTCGTAGAGAAATTTACAGAAAACAGATTCCCACATACCTAGTTGAATACGGTATTTGGATGTCTGCAGAGTTTAATTTCAAATGTAGAATAAGAAAAAAGAATTGAATGAGAGTCTAGTATTATTATGGAGTAATTAATTGATATTATTACAACAGCATCCTTTAATTGAGCACCTCCCTCGAACGAAAACCTACTGAAACATTTTCTCCCAGACATTTTATCGGCATATTGCTTTGCAGTGTGTGTATTTTAAATAGGGCGCCGTGCATTACCACAGCATGAGAATGCTTTTAGGAAAATGCAGTATTTAACGTTTAGCCTCTTCATACTGTGTGTGGGTAGGGGAGGGAATAGGGGTGGAGTGGGGTGGGGGGGTAGAGTGTCACCTCGAGGGGATGCATTAATCATGCGGTTTTATCCCGCTCGTTCTTGTGTTTATTTTTCATTTTGTTTCCTGGTGGGACGACAATGCTTTGCTGTCCTTGAATTTCGCTTGATCTTCTCTCACTGGCCGAGTTTCCTTTCTTTTTCAACTTGGGTGTATCACAGTTAGTTTTTATTAGTTATGTAGTTTCTTTTATTGCTAGTATATTATACGACCCGTTAATCTACCAATGTTCATGTTCATTGTCTGTTTGTCACGGATTCGTGCTTGTATATAACAATAATTCATGGATGTGTGTATATGTATAATGTGTGTATTATATATATATATAATATATATATATATATATATATTATATGTATGGTATGTATGTATATATATGTATATATATGAATATGTATATATATATATATATATATATATATATATATATATATATATATATATATATATATATTATATATATATATATATAATATTATATATATATATATATATATATATATTATAAACGTATATATATGAGAGAGAGAGAGAGAGAGAGAGAGAGAGAGAGAGAGAGAGAGAGAGAGAGAGAGAGAGAGAGAATGCAGTTTCTCTTTTTGATAGTTAAAGATTAGATTACGTTGTAAATAGTACGTATATTTATTCAGTCCCCCTAAATAAACTTTTATGGTGTGCCGTAGGCTAAAAGAGGTTAGTAATATTCCCTGGTGTATTACGGCATCTGAAAGACTGGAAACTGTTTGGTGTGGACCCCTTTTATTGGAAGTCAGTCGCGCGCTAAGGCGGACGAAAGTGAATCTGGCCATCCGTGTCGCCGAAGTGAACTGAACGTTGGTTGGGAAGTTCTCTTCTCGTAGCCATATTTTTTGTCTGCTTTATTTTGTTTGGCTTTTATGGGTGGCAATGTTTTCAGTGATGATTTTATATTAGAGTGAAGCCCGGTGTAATCGTAGTGGAGCATGAGATAATGGTACTTCACTACTGAATTATGAAAACGGGATGTCCTCTTTTGCATTGTTTGTAATGAGGTATTTATTTATTTTTTTTTTTTTTTCGGATGCTTCCACTTACAGTTGTGCGTCTTAGTAAGAAAAGTCATTTTGCATTTGTAACAAAACTGCCTTGTGTGTTTTGACGTACTGTAAACAGAGATGCCTTATTTTGGTTACTTTTTTTTCCCCTCCAACGTTAACAAATCGACACCTGTTCTCGTGCTACCCTACCATTTACAGCGATACCTCTGTTGATGGAACTCTTGAATCGGTCATAAATACCTGGTAATTTATGATGTGTAATTTGTGTGCGAGAGAGAGAGAGAGAGAGAGAGAGAGAGAGAGAGAGAGAGAGAGAGAGAGAGAGAGAGATTAGTTGAGTGCTCGGTCAATCCATCAATCATCAGTGGTTGACTAAGTAATGAACATAGCGTTACATACTACATATTTTAAAATGCGGGACAGACCTTAAATAAAGTTTGAATAAATCTTCGCAACCGCTCATTTTCTCTTAATGTAATGACAGCGCCAAAGGAAGTAATAAGAACATATATTGCATAAACTACGGTCACACAATTTCAATTGTCCTATTAAACTGATGAAACTCGAGTCAATTTATAGTGGATTGCGTTTGCAGTTTGTTGTAATCTTCTTGTTTCTGTGGATCTGTAGAACAGAATGGCTGGGTTGAAAAAGAAGGAAGTTCATCAAAAATACAAAAAAGTAAATTGTGACTTATCCAAGGGAACTTGTTGCATAAAAAGATAGCATATTAAATTATTGGTAATGGTCATAACCCCAGAGAGAATAGTTCGTGATAGTGTGAACCGAACTCCTGTAGACAACAGTAGGAGGACCCAGACCTGCCTCGATGAGAACTGCGGAAGATAAAGTGGAAGATAAAGCAAAGGACTTGCCTTGATGGTGGATGTTCTCGAGAGGCCTTTTGCGATACGTGGGGTTAGAGGCGATGATGGTGACTGCTCATGCAATTAATTGATTACCTACTCTATTTTTTGAAAAGTTCCTTTGCGGAAGGCATTTCGTAAGGGACAGTTATGATTTTCGTAAATGGTTGGTGCTTGTTGTAAACCTATGAGGAGTTGGTATAAGTATTTAGATGGTATTCAGATAATTGTATGATTTATGCAGGAGTTTGTTTTACTCGAATTAATGACATTAATACATTTTATCGAGATTTTTAATATTTTATCTTTTCTATAAATTCATAATAGTTTGTTGACCATGTTTTTACAATATTTTTGTACAACCAAATTAATTTAGCGTGTTGTGATATCTTCTTGCTTGATTTTGATGAAACTTTTTTTCCTTCCCTGCTCCAATGGTAATGATTTATATTAAAAGTGGTTTGATTCGGGTAAGTGAGGTATTTCGTACTGCGATTGACTTTTTTCTGTTAATCCTTTGTTTATGGAAATACCCAATTTCTCTCCGGTTAAGTCACGGCCTATGTGTTGCCGGTATGTAAAATAGGAGTATTCTTTCTAATATGAACGTGCTGGAAGGTAGTCTCCCTTATACAAATGTTGGTGGCTGGAAAGAACAGTCAATGGTCGTATTGATGAAAACCAACATTTTGTTTTTTATTTTTTTTCTTTAACTTTAGTGCGTATCAAAAGCAAGAACTATTAATTATTTTGATGTCAGCAGCTGTCAAGAGGTTTTGTCGCTTGAATTGTAATGTCCATCTTACTTCAAATTTTAGCCGCTTCAGTCATCGAAAACACATTCAAATTGTCAGTACAAAACGAAAATGCTCGACGAAAACAGGCACTAGAGGAAAACGAGGACCCTTATTGTTGCCTTCATGACGTTTCGTTCGCGTCCAGCAACCCATGACATACTAGAGAACGTTTTCATTTACAGAGTGACCAAGGACGATTTTTGTGCGTGATGCAAGGTAGTATAGCCCGACCTTTTTATCGCCATGGCTGTGAAATAATGGTGTGAATACCTTGAATATCAAGCTCCTTAAGCAATGGTGGCTTTTCTCCCATGACCGTCACCTAGACTAATATGTATCTCTTGCAAATTACGGCGAGTAGCTTTCGCGCGCAAATTACGTTTGGTAACGTCAACGCGAGAACCCGTTATCTATGCTTTTGATGGTGGGAACAACGATGTTTTGGTCTGATTTTCTCTGTTTAAATGTTCGCGAACTGACCGTAAGAATAGTGTAAAGGATATTTAACCAGTCCGTCCCACCGTGTGTGTTCTGCGGTTAGACGTTGCATAAAAGGACTATTTGCCGTGAGGCAATATATGCTACGCCCTCCATTTTAACCAAGTTAGTTTGCTGGTGGTGATGACAAACTCGTTTTTCAGGGTGAAATACAACAAGACTTTTTTTTTTTTTTTTTTTTTTTTAATATTGTTTTATAGGTTCTGATGATTCTCTCTCTCTCTCTCTCTCTCTCTCTCTCTCTCTCTCTCTCTCTCTCTTGGTGACAGGTGGAGGATATTCGACACCAGTTTCGGAATGCTTCAGGTTTAACTAGACTTGAGGAATGTCTGTCACGTAAAAAATGTTTAGTTAAGTTGTTGCTGTTGCTGGTGTCCTTTTCGGTAGCAAAATTGAGTATACTATAGTAGGCTATGCTTTAACCTTTTCAAAAGAGCGTCGCGTTATAGCAGTTAGGTGTGGTCATTTGTAAAAACCACGAATGGCCTGTATTTAGGAGGTTTTATGTGCACCCTTCAGAGTTGTTGGTTTTCAGCATCAGAAAACTGATAGGGGCATTAGATTTTTTTTTAATCAAAAAGATATGTTAAAAGGAAAGGTATGTTCACCTTGTAACGGGAGGAAACGAGATCTCGGCTGCTTATGTTTAATTTCACTTACAGGATAACCTGATATTATTTCGAACCAGATTTCTCCGCTATGCAATCAAAGACTCGATCTCTTATTTGGAATAAATGGAAGTTGCTACCATGGGAAATGGAATTGAAACCTTACCCTTGAGCCCGTTGACCCGTGGCTGTGTTTATGAGAGAGAGAGAGAGAGAGAGAGAGAGAGAGAGAGAGAGAGAGAGAGAGAGGGGGGGGGGGGGGGGGGGGGGGGGGGGTGTTGTCGGAATAGGAAAGGGTTCGAGTGTTATATTAGTGTTGATGGGCTAACACGAGCCAGACAGTATGAGGGTTAGCGATCAGATCTTGGATGTTGAGATAGCAAGAACAGCAGTGTCCTTGTTGAAGACTGCAAACTTTATTTGTGACACCCTCTCTCTCTCTCTCTCTCTCTCTCTGTTAGTCGGTGTCGAGGGATTCGTCGGTTCTGGAGCTTGGGTTGGGTTGATGG
>NC_061100.1:46169450-46191950 GCF_015104395.2 Macrobrachium nipponense
GTTGAAAGGCTTCCCTTGTCAAGATAATTGGTGACCCACTGGCACTATCAGTGCCGTTCTAGATCCTGCAACTCTTATCTCTGACCATAAAAGAGAGAACCTGCCTCAAGGCTCCGTAAATCCAGCCAGAAATTTATGGTGTAGGTGTAGTCGAAAATTTATTTATGCGTGTTCGATTTTTTTCTCGTAGTCATTCGGGTGGTGATAGCGTCATTTCATGCCTTCCAAATCCGTTTTTTTTTCTTTCCCTCGGAATGCTTAACGCTTCAACTTAGTATTATGAATATATTTGGTATTGTCTTTAGCTGTCTTTCACTGATATGCGTAAAGGAAATTTTGCTTAATATTAAGGTCATTTATTATCAATAAAAATATTTATATTCTTTTCTTTTAACAGGTACGTTAGTCATCAGAGGTTGTAGCCTTTCCTCACGTGTCGGTAGTAGTAAGTATGAATTCGTTATTTTGGTTTTATGATTGTTTTAGAAGAATACAGGGCATTATCATGCAGTTTATCATAGAGAGAAATACATAGGTTCTATTTGGTGTAATGTTGAGGTGAATGAACATATCTGTGTGATAACTTGTGGGAAGCCCTCTCTCTCTCTCTCTCTCTCTCGTGTTCATATTACTTTTCACTTATATCACTCCATCCAAGGAGATTTTTGAGATTGAGTACCACTCTTCTCTCAGGCTCGGTTTTATACCAGATAGTTTCGTTCGCTGAGATGGATTTAGCGTTTTCCTTTTGGTTGTAAACTAGTTTTTATTTTGGAGACCATGATTTCTTCTTTTTAGTTTCCCCTACTTATTTGGAGTTGAATTTGATTTTTCTCATTAATCTCACTTGTTTTCGTCCATTGTTATAGTTTTGCTTCTGACTTTTAGCTTTCAATAAATCTTGAATTTTTTTATAGTCCTGGTAATTGGTTGATTTGAGTGTTTTCTCTCCTTTATAGGCAGTTCCTTTGGGCTGCTTTAAGCTGGAAAACATACGGGCTGGCAGTTCACAGGTCCATTCCTCTGGTTAACCTTGGATGGCAGTCTGAGATGGAAATGATGGGTTCAGGTTTAATATTAATGTGTATCATTTCCTCCCCCTTCTTCCCACCCTTGCGTTTTCTTTACGCCCACACTCCTTTGCAGAACAGAAGTGATTTCAAGATGGCTACTTCAGGATGTTGGAAATTTGCCAATATCCGTTAAGTCCCAACTTCCCATAACTTGGCTGTACTTCGATGATGTTGATCGAGACTTTGTTAACGAGAAAGGAGTTTAATAACGGTGTTGATCGAAGCTGTCACGAAAGTAACGATGGCTTTCTGTGAAAGAGTTTGTAACGTTCAGTATGGAAGTCGTCGTCCACACGCTCCTGCCCCGCCTTTCTTCCAGAGAGTGGAATATAGCATGTCGATCGAATTGGAAGAAAAGAAGTTGGGGGAGTGGCTGTCTTGTCACGGACCATTGTCGTCTACTTGGAACTGACACGAGAATTGTTTGGGGTTAGGGCTACTGCTGCAGAGGGACGATCGCTCCAGGTTTTTCCTGGCTTTTCTTTTGTGCCTAGGGGAACCTTTTTTTTTAGTAACTTTTTCTTATCTTCACGACTAATACGACCACAATTGTAATGTGTAGGCTAATTAAGAAAAACGTATTTGCTTTTTTCTGTTAGTATATTTTTGGATAGAATGTTTTCATTCATCCGGTAGCTAAATATGTTTGTTTAGATTATTTGGTTTTCAGGTTATATTACATTTAGGTTACTTACTGCATTTGGAATCATTTTTGGAAGAGTTGGTTTTTCTAAGCTTTCTAGTAGTTAGGATCTGTGAAGAAGGTGCAATAAGGAATAATCGTATTACAGTATAAGAAAAACTTCTAGGAAATTTAGAAAAGTGTGCATAATAAAGCTTCATAAGATAGTAAGAAAGGCTGTGATAAGCTGAACTACTTTTCTTGTGGTAAGCAGACAGCTTTAGATTCCTCATAATTTATTCAAGAGTTTGTGACGAGGACTGTTACCTAGGGATGACCCAGTAGGAGTGGTAAAGGCTTCCTTTAAGACTCTAGTTGGTGGCTTTTTCGTCACATTCCATTATTAGCAAAACTTTGGGTTCTATCCCTGTTCCTCTCTTGATGCAGGTGTGGTATTTTTCCAAAGTCGCTTTCTGTTCTGTGAAACCTTGCATAGCAAGACAAAAGAAGCGGACCCTTTGCATGAGTGTCTCCACATTGAGTAATTGTAATGGAAATTCAAAATTCTCTGTTCTTTGGCGAGGAAAGCAATAAGTAAATATGTAATGAACGCACTGGTACGCGACGCGCACAAATAGCGAATTTTGGGAACCGACTGTCTGTTGTCATGCACGGTACGGTCAGTGACCTTAGGCGATTTTTGATCAATGGCTTCTTAGAACAGGGGTGAAAGAAAGTGGAGGATGAATTTGGGTGCCTTTCGGGTGTGGGAAGGCGGGAAAGTTGGGGGCGGGAGGGGGGGGGGGGGGTGTTTAGCAGTTTGTTGTTCTTATCGCCGATCTGTCTGTTCGATGAACTCCCTCGATGAGTGATAGGAGGGTTCACCGTCCACTCTCCAAGCATGTTGTGTGCTTGCTTGTCTAGAAGAAAGGTCTGGAAAGAGCTGGTGTCCAGTTTGTAAGACGAATGTTGACGTATGTATATTTTTCTTGACGGATACATGCGTATGAATGTGGGCTTGTTTTGTATTCGGAGCTTTTAAACACCCACCTGATGTCAGGCTTATGAATTCTCCTCAAACATCCAGCTTCCCTTGTTCCTACAATAAGCTCTCTGTTTTTATGGACGCTTCTACCGTTCCTCGCCTGGTTGGGTACCACCTTCCTCCGGCTCATATGTTATTATTCATGTCGGGTTATTGAAGGCCATTGTCTCCCGCTTCGTCAACTTTTGTATAACAGGACGAAACCAATTATTTATTGAGCCTTTTATTTTTATGGGGAATCCGAATGAGCAGTCAAACCAGCGCCTTTATCTTGCCATGGCTTTTTATGTATGCATGCAAACATCGTCAATTCAGTAGACTTGGGTTGAAGTCTTTCACAGTTAGCTCAGCAGTTTAGAGAAGTGAGATAAGGACGAGCATATTATATTTTTAAGGCTGTTGGCATATTTACATCATTCAAATAAAGTGAATGTTTGTTTGGATACATGAATTCATTCGCAAAGAATGCTCATGTGCATAGTCAGGTCTTTCTGTAGTTTATACTGGACATGTAATTAATTCAAACGTTTCTGATGCATTTCACAGTAGAGAGGTATAGATAAATGTTTTACAAAAGTCTCCGAAAAAAATACTTATAACAAGTCATTTCAGTTTGATCACAAATGATCATAATCTCGTATATATCAGTTAGTCTGATTGGGCAAAATGAAGTAGACCGGATGGCTGTGTTCGACGGATGGCAGGCAGTGTTCGATTTCAGGCCCTGGATAGCCGTTCTTGGGTACGTTGTTCAGACGCTATTGATTTGGGTCCTGTTGATGTTCCCTGTCGTTACAGCTACTTTTCATAGCCACAACCGGAAATGGGTCGTGAGTGATTGCGAGGAACGGTGGTTTCAGGTTTTGTTTATCTCTCTCGCGTGATTTTGTCTTGGTGTGATTTTCAGCGGTCGGAATTTTGATTGCAACACTCGCCGAGGTTTGGATCATTTGAAGGGAAGTGTGTTTTCATTTTTTGTTTGCATTTTCATGCATTTATTTTCGCTTGCGAGGTGTTGACGACCGTACACGTTAAGCGTAATGCTTTTGATTTCGCCATAGTGGTGAAAATGAGTATTTATATATCTCTCTCTTCCTGTTTGGACACATTTAATATGGGTTTGCGAGACTTTCCCCCTTCGTGACAGACGTGAAAGTGAAATGTAAGTGGTGGCGCCTAGTTGTATTATATGTCATTTCCATCTTTTTATTTCTGTAGATCCCTTCGGGCACTTTAGTCGTATAAGGCGAGTACTCTGGGGCGGTTTTTCCCATTTACTTGTTCTTTTTACTTTCTTTCTCTCTCGTAATTTTTTTGGGCTCGCACCTGAAGGAGGCCCTTGAGGGACATTCGAGGTTTGAATGAACGTTGTTTATAGAGGGGTATATCATCACTGCCGTTATAATATTGATATTAGCAACGAGAAGGGCTATTTACGGGTATATCATAATTGACATTATTATTATTATTATTATTATTATTATTATTATTATTATTATTATTATTATTATTATTATTATTAGCAACAGCAAGAGTACCTTAGGGCGAAGGAAACATTATTGAAACTGTAAAATGAACATTCACGTTGGACACGATCTCTCCCCAAAGGGGCAGTTGTGGTATCTCAAGTCTCCGGAGAGGTAGCCGTGTGTCTACATTTCTCCGGAGAGGCAGTTGCTTGAGGACGTTCTTGAAGGCACCTGACAATGAGTGCTTGGTCTTTGGGAAAATGTGGAAAGGGGACAAATATTGGGTCGTTATGTGACGGGCATAGAAAAGGGAGCACTCATTTACTTATGCCATCTGTTCAGTGAGATTGTCTGTAGGAGTTTTCTTTTATCATTTTTCAGGCATTTTGTATTCTTTCTGTCTAAAGAATCGATGTGTAAACTTCATACACCATGAATTTTGCTGGATTGATTACTTCGCGTTATGACCAGTTCCACCTACTCCATTAATGTCACTACCCACTAGGTAGCATTTCAAAGACGAGTTCTGGCAGTTGATTGATGGTTTCGTCGTAAAGGGGTGATATATATATATATATCTATATATATATATATATATATATATATATATATAGATATATATATATATATATATATATATTTTATATATATGTATTATTATATATGTATATGTAATTTTATTTAGGCTTTGAAGTTCATTTTGGTCTGGTAAACGTCGGGCGTGCTCAAACACGTACTGGAAATGTAATTGTGTCCTGAGTTTTCAGTCGGCTGATCAAGGTTCCCATATGCAAGGTTTATGTAAATTCGTGTATGTCGTGAGCATCTGGTAGGCTTACGCCACTGCATCTTAGGCTTAAGCCCGACTACGCTAGCTTAGCGTCCCTCTTATTTCTAGGTTTTATTTATTTAGGCCTACATATATATTTGTGATGTTGGTCATGATTGGACAATCGTATAAGCCCCTCTGATGGGAGCTGCCTGGCGAACGAAATGCAACGGGAATCCTCCTGCTTCTCTTTGTAGACCGAACGAACGATGTGCGAAATTAACAAATGTAGACTTTTCCTGCGGTCTTATATAGTACTAGGCCTACGTAGTGTTCTGTCAGATGATGGTCAGCCGGATGAAGTTGCCATGACCAGCTCTCTATTTCGAGAGAATATATTGATTATGAATGAATGATTCTCTCTCTCTCTCTCTCTCTCTCTCTCTCTCTCTCTCTCTCTCTGTTGAATAACTTTTTGAAAGTGATTCGTTAAACGCTCATTACCATGGGAAGACGCCCATACCGCCACTTCCCTCCCTCGGCCTTGTGGATCGAACCCGGGTTCATTGATAGTAAGCCGTTGCTCCTGCGCCAAGAAAACATTGGGAGCATGAAGTTATTAGACCCAATTCTACTAAATTTCAGAAACTGATAATGAGAGAGAGAGAGAGAGAGAGAGAGAGAGAGAGTGAGAGAATAATAAGACTACCATTATCTGCAAGAATTGCGTTCACTGTACAATTATTAAACAATCTCTGAAGCCAACATAATGACTGTCGCTTTGCAGGTTCGTCTGTTGTTTAATTTTGTGACAAAGCAACGAAGCGTCGAACTTCCGATAGGCTTGTTGTGTGGCTCTGAAGAACAGAAGTGATGTTTGATTTATTTGTGGTCTTTCATTGACTCTGGGCTTGGGAGTGGCTTGTGGATGGGACAGAGATTGCCCTTGTTTATGGTACAGTGGCGTAGATAATTAGGGCCCTGTTTCTATAGCTTATTCCCCTCCCTCCCTCCCCCTCGATTATGTCTCCCGTCTCTCTCTCTCTTTTTGTTTAATGATGCTGCCTTTTTCCCTTGTTCTGTTGTCATATTACACATCCTCCAAGTATTCGAGTGCTGAGTCTACTTTCACGTAATTATTATAATTAATTTTTTTTATGTTTCAGTCTTCGCACGTATACAACACCTGTTTTTCTCTTCTGAATTACATGAACTTCCTGAAGAGGTCGATATAGGACAAAATTAATATGATTATCATTATTTTTGTAGTAGTAGTAGTAGTAGTAGTAGTAGTAGTAGTAGGGGTGGTGGTGGTGGTCTTCCTATGAAAGCTAGCAGCTGGCCTTTTCTTGCTAAGAAGGAGATTTGCTCTGTTTGCTCTGCGTTTGTTTAGCTAACCATTATTTCCTCCCGTTTATCCCTGAGTCATGCCTTCGATGTCCCTATACTTTGATCAGATTATTCGAGGTAAGCTTTGGGGAGTAACCAAAGGAACCACTAATACCCCTTCATTAGGGAAAAGTCTGGGTCTCCCACCTCCGCCCGATTGACGCTACCGGAAAGCATTCATTTCTTTGTTGGTTGTTTTTCTTTCTTTTTCTTGTAATTTTCTTTTTTCTGAAGTTTTATCTTTTTTACCGATATTTTAGTGGAAGTCTGTTTTATCGTATAAGGTAATGTGTCAGCCACCTGATTTCTCTCATAGATATCTTGTGACGAATCCATAAATGAGAAATTGGATGCCAGTCAGTTTATCATGCTTTGTGGACAGTTAAAAATGAAATTATTCTATTTTCCTTAATGTTAAAAAGATTTTGTTTACGAGACTTGGTAAATTTCAAAATGGTATTTACGAATGTGTGTATAAGAAGGGAATCTAAGGGTCGAACCGGGAAGAAATTTGTAACTCCTTCACCAATGTGTTCTGATAGGTACCTAGTATTAAAAAAAACCTAACGTCCGGGGACCCCAGCAAAATTTTTAAGCGGGCAAAAAATCCCCATACATCGCGAATTTTAAAATTGTTATATTTTCGCCTTATAATCCGAAATTATGCATTTTATCGAGAACATTATTACGTATATACGAAATTACAGTAGATAAAATTACCTTTCGAATTATATATGTTTGGTTAGTATAGTACCTATAATTCAACAAAGGTTGATGTTAAAACCCTGAAAATACATTTTTTTCCTGAATTTTGTCCTTTATATTTTTGAATGGACATTTTCTGAAAACATTTCCGTTGCATTATTTAAATGTTCTATATAATGTTGTATAGTAATAGATGTCTTACTTGATCTGTGAAGGTGGTATGGTTCGAAAAGGGTTCCCAAGTAAACTCCTAGTTACGTAAAAGATTTACCAGAGTTCCCTGAATTGCAGTACTTGCATATAGTTCACAACTCGTTTTATTTCTTTTGTACTAAGGATAGATGTTTTTGTAATAGTCTAGTTGGTCATTTAAGAGTATTACTTTTTGCTATTTTAGACCATCGTTTTATGTGGCAAAATTCCTTTCAGTTCTTTAACATAGGTTGAGTATATTCATTTTCATAATTATTGCCATGGAAATGATGAATGCATAAGTCATAAATATTATCATTACGTGTTGCTTTTGTGAGTCATTTTACATAAACACGTATAGCTACTTTAATGTTTCGGATTGACTTAACAAGCCCCGTGTCGGTCTGGAAGGAGTTTCATCATATTTTGTCAAGTTTGTTTTTTTTGTATTCTAAAAGAATATTAGAGGAAGGTGGGTTGCACATTTTTAAGAGTGATCGTATATTGACGGGTTATTTGTTGTACATAAAAGCTAGAGATTTACATCGAATTGATTTTACCTTCAGGAAGGAAAAAAGTTAAAAGAGGAAGGAGAAATACCTATGCGTTGTTTTTCTCTTTCTTTTTCCAAACGCCCTTCATTTGATTTCACAAGTTGAAGACCTTCACTCGGTTCTCAGGAAGTTTATAGCGATCACGTGGGTCGTGAGGCTGTTGTAATTTCTTTTATGGTGACAGATAATTCTCCTGATGTGGCTCCAGTCTTCCACATTTGATTTGGCTAAAGTCGTAAATGCCATTTGATAAAAGTATTTCATAACTAGGCAGTCAAGGCTTCGATAAACCCAAAGTTCAAGTGTTACCAGCATGGTGATCAACTATTTCCCCGTTTTCATGTATGTAGTTCAGTGGAACTGTATAATAAATTTGAGAACCTTTAATGGAAGCACGCCAGATTTTATCATTTTGCGCATTTTTTTATAATTAACATTGCATAAAGTAAACATGCCTTTGGGAGGCTCTTGAGGTAGGTTGATGTGATTGGATTCAGAGGAGGAGAAATATGAATGAATTCTAAGGAACATTCGTATGTTCAGTGTTAAATCAAGCGGTGTGATTATCGTCGAATATAGCAAGTCATAATGAATGTTACTTTTGAATGCTCATGACGTCACTGAAAAGTTCTTTTCCCATTTTTGTAAGGTTATTCAAGTTGTTCCGGCATCAGTAACCAGCTGGGACTCCGGGTAATTCGTGATTAGTCAGTCATGAATAAATAGCAATTTTTCTCTTACGCACTTGACGCCTTGCATCCAAAATCCAGATGCTCTAAAAGTCGTGCGGTGTTGGTAGATGTTTCTCACGAACTATCTTAAAATTTACCGCATAGATGACTGAATGCCATGTAATTGATTTTTTATATATGATTTCCTTTCCACTACGCATCACCTAAAATATATGGAGATTTTCCTCTACAGAAAATTGTGCCTCCAGAAGTAGCTATAGGTTTGGAAGAATTGCAGTTTCTAATGGTGAGCAGTCTATCAGGATTTCCCATATGAAAGTGTATGTGCTTTCCACACATTTAAAAAGAAAGTTTCATTTTCTCCAGTTTATCCTTTCCCTATTCGCATCTTTTTCAAAGAGAACATTAGCAACTCAACTATTCCGAATGTACCAAGAATGAGTAATGTAAGATTATTTTTGAGGTGCTGTTCAAAAGGTAAAGCTTTCCGCTTTGATATATCTATCTTCTGAGCAGGCGTTATCTTCATCAAGAAAGGCCAGGAAGAACTCTGAGTGAAAGTATATTGTTTAATGATTAGAACACCACAAGGAATACAGTTTAGACATGGAGTGCATTCTTGGATAAGTAGGGTGTTGGGACAGGACATTTGTTTTGTATCGTGACCCCGAGTCCATTTTAGAAATAGATTTAAGGTATTATTTCCAAAGAAGAGAAATTGTTGGGTGACTTGATGACACTATAGTGTGATTCAAGTAACGAAGAATCTGCCTTTGTTCCTTGGGAGGCGCAACTGTCTTTTGAGTAAACATAAACAATGCGAGAAAAGGTGAAGGTCCTTTTGGTACCAGAAGTCGGCAGAAAGGGCGGAGGGGTGGGTTGAGGGGGTTGGCGTTTTTTTTTTTTCTTTTTGCAAAAGAGGGAGGGAGAAGGGAGAGGATGAGTGACATTGCCGCGGCGGTGACTTCGCCGCTTACCACGAGAGAGAGAGAGAGAGAGAGAGAGAGAGAGAGAGAGAGAGAGAGAGAGAGAGAGAGCTTTTGAGGCAGGCCGTGCAGAATCGATTTCCCGTAAGCGTCTTCTGGCGACTACCGTCGGTTCCGAATCGCATTTCTGTATGTTGGTAAAGGCGCTGTGGTTTTTGTCGTCCTTTCCTCTTTCATTGTGATTTTTGAGGTTTTTTCTTATTTTAATGTCTCTAACGTGGCTTTATATGGTCTTTTTGGGTTTGGTGATTTTCGTACATCAATATATATGTGTATATATATATATATATATATATATATATATATATATATATATATATATATATAAACATTTAGCTGTTACTTTTCGTTTGGTCAGGAAATGGAAAGGTACCAGATTTGAAGGATTATTATTATTATTATTATTATATTACAAAGGCCCTATGAAATCGCACCCGCCAGACTTGGACAGACGGTCGTAATAATCATTGATTTGCAGAATAGTTATATCACGTGATGTCTCGTGCAGCGATGTCTCGTGCAGCTAACATGCACGACTGTACCGGGAATGCTTTCTTCTTCTTCTTCTTCTTCTTCTTCTTCTTCTTCTTCTTCTTCTGTAACAGTTCTCATAGATCGCTGTTCGTCTCCAGTTACATATTATATTACTTGGGCAACAAACTTTTGACAGGCAATAATTATGGAAAAAGTTGGCTGCGTGTACAAATCATGTTATTCGGCTGTAAGTTCACGAGGGGAAACTGTTATATATAGAAATTATGAGATGTGTGCTTGGGATATGGTGGTGTTTATATTAAAGTGGCCATATGAAAGCGATAGTGTGTATGTAAGTATTTAATCTGATCCCGAAGTATGTGAGGTAAACAAGTAATAACAGTGGTGTGTACCTGGTTCTGTGCTGTGGAAAAGGAAAGGTAAACCTAATTGGTAATTGTGCTCTTTCGAGTAGGACGAAGTTGGGACCAATGAAATCGGTCAAGAGTTCAGAAGTTGAAAACTGCAGTGCCGAGTGATTTACTGGACAACATTTGGTCCTGAACCTTAGAATAATACTTAACCGGTTTGCTACTCATTATTTCACAATTAGTGCTTGACAAAATTAACTAACTAGTAGCGATATCGAAACTGCTCTCGATTAATTTTCGCTTAACGTATTCGTTCGATTCTTGGTATGCTGGCGAGATAAGGTTTTTTTTTCATACTGATGTGCTCTATAGTAAATGATGGACAATGATATTTGTTTACTTTAATATTTATAAAGTAAAGGGATTTCCAGTCGGTGGTGGAACGAGATAGTTAGCGTGAGAGCATAATGGGGGGCAGCAGTTTGATTTGCGAAGTCTTTCGTATGAGTAGGGAAAGTATATAGAGGTGTTACCATGCGCACAGATCTGCATTGAGATGATTGAAGTGCCATTTTCTGTGCAGTAAGGTTAATTGGCCTTGTGGTGCAGTGCTGGGATGTTGTTTGCCGAGTTCGCTTATCAGCTACCGCTCAACAGTCGCCCAGTGAGGTTGAAGTGTACCAGCTACTTCAGCTGACGAAAAGAATGGACAGAGTTTATAGCAGCTTCATCACTTTGCTCCACCTTTCTAGCCTTTCAATGATCTCCATTTTGAATTCCTCTCGGTAATAATGCTGTCCAATCTCTCCAACTGTTACTTCATGGTGCAACTATGGGGTTTTCTCACAGCTTCACCTGTAGACCCTTGTACTTCATCTCGGTTATCTCGGCATCTGCATCTTGCTGTTCAACCACTTCGAATTCCTCTCCTCTCTAGTGCTCAATACCTGAAGTGAGGGATATATATATATATATATATATATATATATATATATATATATATATATATATATACATATATATATACATACATACATACATACACACACAACACACACACACACACACACACCACACACACACACACATATATGTATATATATATATATATATATATTATATATATATATTATATATATTAATAAATATATATAATGTTGTCAACTTTTGCGGTAATTAGTTGACTATTTTTACCCCTTCAACTCTGTTGTCTCCTTGCAAAGTTAACTCTTCATATGTTCATGAATTGCTGGAGTTCTTGACGTTTTTAAAAGGTTTTGAATTTCGGTTGGGAAAATTTTGTCTATTGGTACAAGATATGCTGCTTTCCTTCACGTTTTTGTACCTTAGTTTTTGTACCTTAATTTTCAAACCCTATTGAAGAACGGTTGATAAGAATGTTGTGCTGCGCTGCGCATTTTTGTTATTGGAAAACGTTATAGTTATCCGGCAGGGAATTACGAGAAGTATTTTTTATACAATCTTTTACTTTTAAATTAAAGTAGTACATTACTCTATGTATTTGCTGGAACATATAAATTGAGTGAGCAACGAATATGAAATTATCCAGCCCTTGAACTAGTCAACATAGTTATGAGCCGAATTGTTTATCTTTATAGTAAGTGGACGAAGATAATGAACGTTATCAGATATCAGTCAGGTCTCAGTCTCCTCTGTCACGGTGCTCATTTATATATACTACATACTAATACGGGTGCAGAAGTGAAAAATTTATATGTACTATTTGTTCAGCAATATCAAAATAAGGGCGATTTTTATACATACCTACTACAGAACCTCTTTGTACACAATATTATCAGTTTGTCCACAAATTAATTTCAAGTTGGCAGAGTCAGTTGCTCTGCTCATCGCCACATACAGTTGGCCATGCGTAAACATGGGTGACGGCAGAAACACACCAACACAATCCAAAGTCTGGCCCTGCGACTTGTTTGCAGTGAATGAGAAGGCCAGGTTGATGGGAAACTGCCTGCGCCGTAACTGGAACGGAAACTGGTTGTCCGAAGGCATCAGAGGAATCCTGGGGATGAACAGACGTTTGCCGGTGTGAGGGCCCGTTGCTATCACTGCTTCGATGACTTGGGAGTTTAGCTCCATAACTGTGTACCTCGTTCCGTTGTGCAATGTCCATTGGCAGGATCGAAATTGCGAAGCAACATTACCGGGCAGTACTTCTTCAAAGTTATTTTGTGCACTGGCAGTCCCGATGGATTTAAGTTATTCAAAAAATCTTGCGGATATTGATGATAATTTTCATCTTCTATTGTGTCCGAGCTGAAATATTCGCGACTTTCTCCAGGGAAGTTTTACAGAAATTATGTATAAAAATTCGTAAAGTAACTAAGTCTACGGGATCAACCAGCCTCGCTTCACGGCCAGAAACGGCTCCGTTTCAGGGAATCCCTTCTCACCCCCACTCCCTATAAAGGAGGGGGGGTAGGTTGGATGAATCCCCATTACAAACCATCTTAGGGGTCCCCACCATAACCCTGCCAAGTTTCATGCCCATCTGACCAGCTGTTTGGCTGTGATTGAATGACAGACACAGACATTATGCCCATTATAGTATGATATATATATATATATATATATAATATATATATATATATATATATATAGTGTGCCACAGATTTGTAAATCTTTTTTTTTCCTTTCTCTGAGAAATTAGAGTTGATTTTCGCTCTTAATACCAGATTTTTAGCTTACTGTGGGAGTAAACCTACAAACTACTTTGTTGTTGTAGTTAGGGGGGTAGGAAAGGTCTATAGACAAGCTTAAAAAGGTGTGAAAAGGCGTTTCATATTGAGTTAAAGATACAGGAAGTTTAGAATAGGATATTTATGAATTATGTATAAGAATGAAAATGTAAAAAATAAATGTGCATGTTAAACAGTGCAGAAAAATGATTTTCGATAAAATATAGCATATTTATTTTAATTTTCGTTTTTGAAACAAGGCTTTATTTGTCCATAGATTTTAGCACATTTTAATTTATTGGTGTCCTGAATTTAGGCTTTGTTTCTGTTCGATTATTGTGTAGTTTCTAAGTATGAGTATTAATTACGAAGCCACTTCAAGTTAAGTTAGGAATATGTTTACAACTTAGCCGTGAGGGGAAAATCTTGGCTTGTGTCCCAAGTAAGCTGGATGCCGCATCACGCCTTGTCTGCATAATGCCGAGAATGCATTTGGTAGCGTCAGCGGACCAGTATTCTGGAAGTCCTAATATCACTGTGGTATTCTCTTGAAATATGTAAAGCTTTGAAATATCCGTTTTTCTGTCCCTTGAAAATGTTATCCTTTAAGATAAAGTACAGGGAATTGTAGGTGCCACATGTGCATGCGCACATAAGGAATATTGAAAGAAATGCGCGCGTGCGAACACTGTGTGAAGTCTTTCTCTTGGCCATTTTCCTTGAATGGAAAGTCACGTGTGACATATGTCAATTTGAATTCTGCTTTTTTTCCTCATTTTTTATAATTATTCGTATGTTCAGGGCTAAAACCTTAAAGGAAAAGATTAAAATAACTGCTATTTTGCTCCATGCATTTAATGGCGGCAGCAGTTTCAGCCAGCAACTGCACTCTTAATATGTAGGTGATTTACAGTTAGAAAATGGGAGGGGCTTCAAATAAGAATGCAAAAATTGGGGTCGAGATGAAAATTTCGCTTGTGAAGATTCTTCGTGAAGTTTTACAAGACTGGACCCACCTTCTTCATGGAGTACCATGGGCCTGAGACGTTATTTCCTTATTTCCTTCTGCTGGAGGAGAGAACACGGTCCAGAGAGAGAGAGAGAGAGAGAGAGAGAGAGAGAGAAGAGAGAGAAGTTACTTGCCATTGGTTTTTCCTGTAGCCTTTGCATTGACTGAAAGACCTTATGCCCTTAATTTCTTGCTTCTCGCATTTTGTTAACTCTGATAATACTCTGAGAAGTCACACGGGACCCTTAACCCCCCACCCCCCACCCCCTTTGTTGATTAGGTAACGTGGTTGATAAGCTGAATAAAAAGACGATTAACTGGCACTGTGGACCGTCTCAGAGCGCAATCATTCTTTCGTTGCCCCATTTGCCTGGTCGTATTGAGCCCATTGCCTCGCCTCATTATTTAGCTCAGTTTTGCTATTAGGTTGTAAATTACGTTCCCTCAGGGATGAAATCACTCCAAGAAGCTCGGAAGTCTCTCTCTCTCTCTCTCTCTCTCTCCTCTCTCTCTCTCTCTCTCTCTCATAGATGAGTTTCCTAAAAATCCACCGTGACCCCGTCAACCTTAGGAGTGAATTATGTGGCTTGTTGACAAACGATTTATGTGGTTGCTGCTAAGAGAGAGAGAGAGAGAGAGAGAGAGAGAGAGGCAGGCGCCACTAAACGTGACCGTCCATTGCTCCGTCATAGTGTGTACTATAAAAAATCAAATTGTATACATATAAAAAAAACTTGGGTAGGGAAGATCGATGTAAACCCCACATCACTGAGGTAAAACCTTGAGTGTATTTATAAGATAATTCTCTCTCTCTCTCTCTCTCTCTCTCTCTCTCTCTATGATTTATAAGCGATTCGGCACCATGTGTCCGAATGAATATGCTTTGGGTGTTGTAATCAGAAGAAAATAAAATCACAAAAGGGGAGAAGAAATGGCTTAGGCCTAAAGCGGTAAACTGTGTAGCGTACCCTCCTCGTCACGAGTTTGTTAGGGGCAAGAAAGAGCCGCCGTTGCTATCTATTCCCGATGGCTGGAATTCCCCCTATTCGAGATGAATAACGCTACCTTAAGGTTTCGGGAGGGTCTTGGCGTGGTTACCCCCTCCCTCCCTCTCTCTTCCTCCCTCACCCACCTCCTCCCCTCTCTTTCTCTCTCTTGGGATATACATTTACGGATCAGATGTGGAGGAGCATCTCTCATAGGAAACCGCGTTCAAGGCCCAAAACGTCGTGAGTTGTAGCTGTTTTAACAACTTGAAGTGTGACTTAACAAGGGCACGCAAGGCATTGTTTAGATGCTCTACGGTTTGATGTAGGGCAGATGATGATGATGATGGCGTAAGTGGTAGGTTGACCTGAGGGTTCGGTTGAAGGGAGGATCGCCCAGGATCCTAATTGTAACAGTTTCATTATGGAATTGTCTAATGTCAGATTACCGTATGTTTGTTTTCAACACCCACGCTCTATTCTAATATATATATATATATATATATATATATATATATATATATAATATATATATATATATATATATATATATATAATATATATATATATATATATACATACATACATACATACATACATAAATACATACATAAGTGTGTCTGTGTGTTGGGAACTGTACCCTTAACGTGGATGACAAACAAACTAAGCGAAAAGAATGTCAAAGTTTCATACAGTGTTGATTCCGTCATGACAAGGAGAATCGATGGAGGGTTTTGTTGAAGAGGGATGGGTGAACTTTCATTGACAATTTTCCAACAGGGTAATCAGAGGTGGTGATGCCACAAAGCAAAACTGCTCTAGGTGTCATTCTTGTCTTGTCTTTCTGGGAAAATAAGCTTAGAATCGATGTTTAAGTAATTGGTAAGTGTTTATCGAGGGAAAGACTTTTGATGTAAAATAATCTGCCGTTTCGGCTGTTACGGTCGATAAGAAAGCACCAGGAGGGGGAAATTGATTAGATGTTGACTTAAGAAAACACATTAAATACAATGTTACGGATGAAATGTTGACTTACCACGTGGAATTCTGCGGGCCAACAACGAAAGTACTTTTTTCATCAGACTTGTCTGGTGTCCCATCAAATCGACTCTAGTGCTGAAAAGACGTTGCGGAGACGCAGATCGTTAGAGGAGCTCAGGACGTGAGCAACCCCCTAATTGAACGAGTGTGCTCAAGAAAGGCACGTGGTGCCCTGCAAAGTGAAGAATTTATGACGTACGCTCAGGTTACACTGTGTAATGTATAGAGAAATAGTGAGGCGTGGGACGGGGTATTTGGGCGTCTCTTTAATTGAAGGTTTCGGTCGTGTGGGTGCGACGCGGGCTTGTTTAAGCTGTCATCAGCCGCGTAGGGTGAAGGGTTGCTTGGCTGAAGGATTATATGGGGCTTCGTGACTCCTTTCTTGTTTAAGTGTCCTTCGAGTAGATGATTGTGTTAAAAGCAGAACCACGAAGTGAGGTCCTGTGTTTAAGGTTAATTAGATAGGGTTTTGTTTTCGTAGACGCTGTTTTAATATTTGCACTTAATAGCAAGATTACGTCTTAGGTTCTGTATATTTGACTCTGTTCATATTCTCGCTTTACCTAGAAATTATAAGTAGTCTCTACCATCTCGGTGGTCCCGAATATCGAGCATTGGGATTATTTACCAAGATCCCTCCATGCTACAGTAATTATTACCTTAATTGATGTATCTCCAGCTACATTTTATTTGTCAACTGTACAAACTAAAATTTTATATTGTTTGATCCCTTAGCAATGCCTCATATAATTGGCTTAATTATATTTTGGTGTTGCAGAGAATTCGGATCATTTCTTTTAATAAGTCGAACCTTTTGAATTTAGGAACTTGATTTGTCCGTGCTATTTTTAACATCCATATATTTTAGCCTTTAAATTTATTTACATGATACTGAACTGTAAAACACTTGAGCTATCAAGGGTCACACACACACACGCGCGCGCGCGAACGCGATTGAACCTAATTTCGTAGATTTATAGGTTGATGTCTTGCGACACCAGTGTACATAGAGCGTAGCTGTCTCTTCAATTCTGTTCTGAAGGTGTATCAGTTATATTTTGTCTGTTCAGAAGCGGATTTGTTGCAAATTGTTTGTTGATGATTCAGATTTTATTTTGAAGTCTCGCTGTTTTATTCTATGTTTTAATGTCTCTTAATATACGGGACTACTCGGCTTTATCTCACAAAGGTATCCATGTTGACTACTTATTAATGTGTGTCAATTCCGAATAATGTTGCTTATGAATATGACGTTGGCCCTGGGCCAAATGCGATGGTGTAGCGTTGATCACTAATAAATTGAAATGGATTAGGTTAGCCAAAGAAAAGTGTAAGAATTTCCTGTGCATTTCCAGACGTGCAATGTTCTCCTCAGGCGCAGCTCAGACGCTCTTGGAAGGAGGAGTTGCGGGGGAGTATTCGGTTTCAGCAGGTCGTAAACAAGTCCCACTTGAGTCTTGACGTTGGCTGTGTGCGTGCGTGCGTGTATACACTGGTAATGCCTGCGTGTTTCTGCTTTTATTTCGCGTTGTTCATTGTTATGGATATTACAGGCGTTGCTGGCTGGCTGGCGCGTTCCGTTATTGTTATTGCAAATTTACGGTGGTGTTTGCCTTTGCTGTTTTAACTGGAACGGTTTTTACCAGTTTTGGTGATGTCCATTCTGCAATATTGTCAGTGTTTTATTGTTTCATCAAATCGAGTTTGTTTAGCAATGCTTAGGCGGGAACTTTTTATGGGAATGAACACGATGGTTTTGTTTGGATATTTATTTATTTTTTAAGTCTGAAGCATTTATTTGCTTTTCAGCCTTCTCCCTTCGCCGAGTGGACGCAAAGAAATTCCTCGTAAAAGGAAAACACAACAGAAGCAGTAATGCCGTCGAGCTGAACCCTAATAACAGAGACGGTAATGACGGTCATTGCTGTGAGACTTGCGACTGTTGTTATCACCTGCGGGTTGCGAGGCAGTTATGGCCGAGTTATGTCTCCTTTTAAGATTCTGTCCAGCCCTGAATGACGCCAACGAGCCTTCATTTATCGCCTTTCAACCAAACACTGGCTTAGGATGCTCGCTCATCGTTGATAAGTGAAATTTTCGGAGAACCGCAAAGCCTCTTCAATGCCGTTAAACGATAAACGGTCTCCCAAGAATCACGCCTGAGTTCGACACCGATGAAGATGAAGATGATGATGACTAACATTAGTGTGAAACTGTCCACGCTTTCTTGTCTTATATTCTATTATTTTTGCTCGTTAGTATTATATGCATGTTCATGATGATTTGTTTATCTGTCTAGATAGGCCCAGGCCTGGTAAAGAATAGTGGACGCTATGAAAAAGCCGAGCTGAAAATTGACCAAATGTAACATTTAAAATAAAAAGTAGAACACCCATTAAGACATTTCTCATTCACCTCGAGAACTCCTGAAGATTACAGTGTTTTATAAACGATAAACATGTAACTGACCTTGTGATCATAATTAGGAAGGCTTAACCCCGAATATCTGTGAAATTGCATACTCGAAATTAACTCTTTTTAATCTTTAAATTAATCTAATTGGATTAAATTATAGGTCGTATAATTGTTAAATGAGCTTTGCTTGTGGCTTTTCGATTTAGATTAATGTCAAAGGTTAAGACCCCAATTATTTCTGAATTGAAGTACGTATGCAGTATTTTGAATACTTGAAACTCTCTCTCTCTCTCTCTCTCTCTCTCTCTCTCTCTCTCTCTCTCTCTCTCTCTCTGGAACTTCTTTAACAGTGCATATACATCTTAAGAAATTGATCAATCTTTCTATGAATTTTTTCTACATGTTATTTGTTCTTGCCTTCAGATCTGTTTATCTCAGGGGTCCACTAATTCAAGGTCTAGACTTTGCACTTATTCTTGTAGAAAGCTTAACGTTAGCCTGAAGGCAACCTCAAGAGTCTGTTAGCGTCTCGTAATACCCCGTTTTCAGGTGATGGGGAGGAGGGAGGGCAGGGGGTTGAGGTGGCCAAGTGTGTAACCATCAGTCCATTCATGGGCCAATATTGTGATGTGAGGGAGGAGTTGTTAAGCGATGTGGTTGAGAAAGAAACTAAATAGATATTTATGGTTCCTTTGCCAAGGCTTTGAGGAAGTGCGTTCTTGACTGTCCTGAACATTTCTCATCGGTAATCATTTTTGCAGGATGTTCCTCTATTCGTTAGGTACGGTTGGTTATTATTTGTTCTTCCTCCTCTGCTGTGTCTCTTTCCTCAAGTTTCGCCGTTTTGGTGCAAAGTTTAAGTATATCTTAGTTTAGCAGACACTGAGCTATGCAGCTCTCCTAGGGCTTGTCCAAAGGATTAGATATTTTCACGTGGCTAGGAACCAGTTGATTACCTAGCAACGAGACCTACAGCTTATTGTGGGATCCAAACCGCATTAAATCGAGAAATTAATTTCTAATCGCCTGAAACAAATTCCTCCGATCCTACGTAGGCAGAGCGGGGAATCGAACTCGGAACTACCGAATCTGTAGGCGAGCAGTAAACCATTCGTCCAACGAGGAATTGAACCTAGGGACTCTTGTTAATCTGTGGAATGGAACTAGTTGTAAAGGCACATTTCAGCTTAATAATCCAATATGTCTTAGCTAACCTGAGCAGTGAATTGAGTAGTAATTGTTATTAGACTCTTGGTTGTTGCATTTTGAGGAACGAATAGAAAAAATGGCGGACGCGAATTACGAATGCTTGTCGTCATATTGAAAGAGGAATGTACCTGTATTTCATCAGCCACATCATTCTCTCGGTTCCAGTCCTTGGTTAGCGAAGTGAGAACTCTTTATTGATGAGTTCGTATGCAGAGTTACACGATGCATAAATTAATTGTCAATATTTACATGAATATGTAATGATACTCTTAATTTGTCATAGTTTTTTTCATGAACCGGATTGTCTTGCGTTACTTTTACTATCAAAGAAATATCTTGAGTGACTTTGCTTCATTAAGAAATTCATGAGGCCATGTACTATGTAATCGGCGAAATAAAACGGACTAAGCATTTTCGTCATCACACTAGGATTATTTGAACCTTCTTCATTTCTACAGCCATTTTACCACTTTCCCTGTGTTTTCGATACTTTATCGAACGAGTTTGCGTGCCTCCGTACGCACACTGCACAGCAACAACGATGTGTTTGTTGAATGTGGTTTTAGTTAGGTAAGTGGTGATTATTTAGAATGGAAGATTTCGTTCACATTTTACAGTTTTGATTGTCACAATTAACAGGCTTTCTTTCGGTTTAGTTTATTGTTATATGCCTTGCCTTTACCATTATGTAGTATATGGACGCTCTGTTTGGTGTCGTAAATGCTCTGTTCTACCGCGGATTTTGTAGTTAATTTGACTCCTATAATTATAATAATTATTATTATTATTATTATTATTATTATTATTATTATTTTTAATAATAATATTACTAATAATATTAATATTATTATTTATTATTTATTTTTAATATTTAAGTTTTAATAATAATAATATTAATAATAATAATTCAGGGCCATATAGGTACATGGAATCGGTAAAGTAGGGTCAATACAATACACACAATCTAGATACACCAGATAAAATATTCGGAAATACCCTCGCAGTTGATAAAATAGTAAAAATAGTATAATAAATTGAGAATAATAGTAAAAATAAAAAACTGCATGCAATTAATTTTCTGCTGGGGAGTGTAAACGGTTAAACAGGAAAAGTGAAAAAAGCAAATCTTAACGATAGCAGATTTTGCAGATGACACTTTAATAAATTGCAAAGAGAATAAGTAGTATAAGCTAACGTCATGTATGGAACAGACGCCTCATTGTCCCATCTTTCCCACATTTTAGATCTTCTTGCCTCCCTCCGTAGGATGTATCGAATGAGCGAGTTGCTGCTGCCTGTTTCCCAGTTGGGTGATCAGACTGGACATTGTTTGCCTTACAATGATCTTTAAATTATTCAGGCGGTTTTCTATGAACATCTGCGTGACAAAGCGGTAGCGGAGTGTGTTGGTGAGGTGTCTCATAATGCCATTCTGTACAACGAACGGTGGTAAGTCCAATGGGCACTTGGGTATAGTTCGTGCAAAAGGGAACACCTATATATGCTGTAGCAGTACGAGCGGAAGAGCAGTAGTTTCGTGTGTCTGTAACAAAAGACAAACCTTCTTGCAATCATGTTGCCAGTGACACATAGTTTACGGCGCCTCTGTTCTCTATCTGCCTTATATTTTAGGTTATCCGTGATGACGTGGCCCAAATACGGGACTTCATGCACAAATTCCAGACGACGATTTCAGAGGAAAATTTGTGGTAATGCAATATGCTTAAGCGATCGATCCCTGGAGCAGCGACTTGCACTGGGTCTTGGTTCCGTTGTATAAGTTATAAAATTCCTCTGCATATCTGCGGCGAGTGTTGATTAGTCGCTGGAGACCTTTTACTTTGGATAAGAGATTAATAATTTTTTCCGTAAAAAAACCAGACCAATTTTTCATGCAGGTTTACAGTAAAAAGCAGTTTGAGATTTATTTGCAATGGTGTGAGGAAAATGTTTGAAGGCCTCTTGAGGAATAATGTATTTGTAGCTTAGTCACTTTTAGTGATTACCCCTGTCTGATCTGGCTTCCTACAAAATGATTTTCATAATTTCAAAACACACACATTTATGTAATTGATTTTTTTTAAGTAAGAATTTATATAATCTTGACGGCTGTCATTGAATGCTAGCACTGCCTTATCAGAAATTATTTTGTTTATGGTTTGGGCGGAGACCTAGCTATCCAATACCATGGACTTTTGCCTTTTTCCAGTAATCCACTGGGATGAACATCCTAATCTTCTGGGATGTGCTCGGTCATAATCCATTCCCTTTGCCACTGACTTTCACCCACAATATTATTTTTCTCTTGGAAAGATCCTCACTTCCCTGATTGCGCAGCTTCTTCCCGAGCTTTTGCTTTATCAGGAAATGAATCTCTCGGGTGGCCACGCTCATGCTTTTGCAGTGATTGCAGTCACAGAAGGTAGTGTGCGTCCTAATTTTGTACATTATTTGGATGCTGTACAAACATTGATTTTATCTTTCACACTTAAATCCAGTTCAGAGGTGTTTTTGCTTATGCTTTAGATTATTTTGGGCATATTAATATTTGTAAATAACTTGTAAGTCCGTTAATGATTATATGTTTGTTGCAAAGAAAACACTTATGCTGTATCTTTTTTCTTATGCATAAAATGTCCACGATGCTATGTGTGTGTATATTATATGTACATATATTTTTTATATTTATACATACATACATACATACATACATACATACATATATATATATATATATATATATATATATATATATATATATATATATATATATATATATATA